>NW_027256881.1:346166858-346389358 GCF_029215685.1 Pituophis catenifer annectens | reverse complement strand
CATTTCTGACTGGGCCTCGTACTTTTGACCGGTCCTCACACTTATGACCATCCTCACATTTATGCCCATGCAGCTTTCTTAACCATGTCACTCATTTCACAACTGCTTCTCTTCACCATGGTGACAAGATAGGGCAAAAACATAAAATGTGAGGACAGTCGTAAGTTCGAGGACTGGTCAAAAGTGCGAGGACCAGTTAGAAATAACTTTTTCAGCCCTCTGAGTAGTCCATATGCACAAAAGGACTACCCAGAGGGCTGAAAAAAGTGATTTCTGACAGGTCCTCGCACTTATGACTGGTCATCATTTATGCCCATTGTAGCATGCTTAACAACCATGTCACTCATTTCACAACTGCTTCTCTTCACCATGGTGACAAGATAGGGCAAAAACATAAAATGTGAGGACAGTCGTAAGTTCGAGGACTGGTCAAAAGTGTGAGGACCAGTCAGAAATAACTTTTTCAGCCCTCTGAGTAGTCCATATGCATAAAAGGATACAGCAATAGAGAGGGATGAAGGAAGGGAAGGGAAATTAGAGTAGGAGTGAGGGTAAGAGAGGGAAGAAGAGAGGAGGAGAAGGAGAAAGGAAGAGGAAGTAGGGAGAAGAAGAAGAGGGGGAGGAAGAGAAAGTAAGAAGGAAAGAAAAAAGAGAGGTGGTAGGTTTGAGGAGAAAGATTGCTGTACAATAAAAAAGATGAAAGGGAAGAAAGCCAACCCCAAACAAATATAAAGATATTAAGATAAAGAATGAATTGTTAAACTTTAAAGAATAAAACAGAACAAATATGAATAAATAACAATAATTAGAAACACACATACAAACAAGAATATTTGGCCGGTTCACAAATTTAAACAGTGTTTAGTCATTTCAATTAAATTTACAATTTCTATATTTCCTTTTTGCCATATTTATTCCTCATCTATTTTTTTTAAAAACCAATATTACCCTTCATCCTCATCTCTAATCTTAATCAAATTCAATTTTTCCCTTCTATTCTATATTATACCCCTTCCCATTGTCATCTATTTTTATATCCATCCTCACATTGGTTAATTATGTAATATTAGTTGTTTAATATAAATTCAACATTTTAATATAAATCAATTAATTATATAACTACCTTTTTTGTATATTAATCAATATGAACATGAATATTCCAATTATTTCCATGCAATCCAATTTCTTACAAATCAATTAATTATATTTACCAATAATAATAAACCAAGTAATTTCCCCCATATATTCCTCCAAACCACAACTTAACCATTTCTGCTTTCAGAAATATACAATTAATAGTATCTCAATTATTACAATTCCCTAGTTAAATAGAGCTTTTTTTCTTTTGTGTTTTAAAATCATGAACTCTCCTCTTTTTCCCTAAATTTCCCATTGTTTGCACCTACCTTTTTTGGTGAGGAAAAAGAAAAAATTCTGTCTGCCTAATTTTCCAACATTGCAGCAACAGCAAAGCAGTTTCAGTTTCGTGTTTCAGCAGAGCTAAGGGGAAAAAAATCTGCTCCAGGACTCTTTGCAAGGAAGCAGCAGAGCCCTGAGCAAAACAGCTGAGACAAATCAGCTGAGAGCCAGGAGGCCGATAGAATCAAGGGGCTAATTAGCCTATGCTGAAGCTCCGTGGGCCAATAAAATTACAAAAAAAACACCGAACCGTTTGTTAAATTGCTGGCTCGCCCGCCCCTCGCCCACCACTATTTATTGGCAATAAATAGTGGTGCGGAGGGGTGGGGCAAGCCAGCAATTTAACAAACGGTTCGGCTGCACCACTGGCTATAGGGCAGCCCTTTGAAGCCCCGCGGCAAGAATTTGAAGTTTTTTTTCCTCTAGCCATCAGCTGGGACTCCGGAGGCAGCAATAGATTGGGAGTGGGCGGGGTAAGCGAACAGCCGGCGATCCAACAGAGCAGAGAGTGAGGGTGAGTGAAGGCGTGGGAGCTGCTTTCTCCATCCTGCTCTCTTGTGTCCGGAGCCGGTGGGGAACCACGTGGCAGCCCACGTGGATCCCAGGCAGCGGAACTCAGGCTAGGGAAGGGGTGGGCAATTGTGGCTCTTTTACAACCTGTGGCCTTCAACTCCCAGAATTCCTGAGACAGCCAAGCTGTCTCAGGAATTCTGGAAGTTGAAGTCCACAGGTTGTAAAAGAGCCACAATTGCCTACCCCTGGCTACGGTAGGCTGGCGCTGCGCGGGTGGGAGGCGGGGCGGGGCGAGGGGCAGGCGAGCCAGCAATTTAACAAATGGTTCGGTGTGCTGTGGGGCCAATAAATTACAAAAAAAAACACCAAACCGTTTGTTAAATTGCTGGCTCGCTTGCCCCATTTATTGGGAATAAATAGTAGTGTGGAGGGGCGGGGCAAGGGGTGGGGCGAGCCAGCAATTTAACAAAGGGTTCGGCCGAACCCTCTACAACCCCCAGAATCCCACCACTGAATTTGGCCCAAAAATTAAAAATCACAAACCAATTAAAACATTTAAAAAATTCTTCTTAAGCCAGCCCAGCTTGCTGGAAAAAGTGGGTTTTAAGGGCACGGTGGAAGGCACTGAGGTCTTGTATTCTCCTTATCTCTGGGGGCAACTTATTCCAGAGGATTCATTTTCTTCTTGAGATGTACACAATCTTTCTAACTGGAAAAATAATCAATTGAGTCAGAAACCTTGGAAGTCATTTGGTGTAAAATCAGCTTTGCATGTAACACATTTGATGCCTGATTTGTGTCATTCCACAAAGGGTTAGCCTTGGGAACAATGTCTGCTTGAAATGCAGGATGCAATTACAGCAAGCAACAGTGATTTCCATGGACCATTGATGCTCAGTAGTATCCTCATGGTTCTTTTTTTTAGAAATGCTGTAGTTCAGTCACAAGCCTTCCTCTACAGGCTGAGATCCCAGTTCCAATCTCCAACATCTGATGGTAGGTTGGGAATGCCAATTGCCTGAGTCCCCCAGCAGCTGTTCCTGGATTTTGATAGATGGTGGCAATCTATTTCTTAAGAAGAGAATCTGAAAATAGAAGTAGGAATAAAAAAGGGAAATAGGAATGAGGGAAAGAATGAATGCAGCAAGTTCATTGCTTAAGTAATTTCAAATATTTCTCTTTCAGACCATCCCCTTTGCCAGATGTGGAACAAAGAGGTGCCATGTAGGAGAGAGGAGAAGAGTTCCAGAGGGCGAGCAGGTTTGCTGCTACCAGTGTGACCCTTGTCCAGAAGGGACATTTTCAAATCAGACAGGTAGAGCAGACTTCAAAAATAGATCTCCAAGATCAAAGAAGACATTCATTAAATCTATTTTCTTTATTGTGATCATTTTTGATATGATTGAAAGGCACTCATACTCAGTCACCTTTCCCAATCCTCAGCAGTTCCATGCAGGATAGTTTTAGGGCAGAATTTATGAATCTCCAACTTGCATTGCAACTCCTCCTCTAATATCTAATTGTGAAACCCAAATTCTAATCTTTTCCTAAGGAAGTGGGGTTTTCAGTCCAAGCTTTAATTCTTATTACTTAATGCATGCTTCATCCATCTAGACTATCAAACTCTGAGGAAATAGACCTGCCAGAGAAAGAGGAGATTCATCTATCAGTGTCTCTTTGATAGAGTAGGAGTGATCAAATAAGTCTGAATGAACACATTTGAAGCACAAAGCAGAGAGGTTAAGGCAAGGATAATGTACACATAAACAAAACAGCAACATTCTTGGATAACAGGTCTATCGATCTTCTGTGGGTTCCATTATAAAGTAGGGGAGAAAACAGGCAGCAATCTCAAACTGCATGCCAAATTACTCGTAGAATTGCATAGTGAATGAATAGCTGGAACTGAACTAATCCTCGTCACTGGCTAATCTATCCTAGAATTGTAAACGCAGCATGATTTACTTGAATGAATGAATGAATTCTTAAACAAAGATTCTTGATTTCAGATGCTGCTCACTGTGAACCCTGCCCAGAAGACCAATATCCCAACAAGGACAAGGACCAATGCATTGCCAAGAAGATCCACTTCCTTGCCTATCAAGACACCCTGGGATACACTTTAGTTTCTCTCACTCTTTTTCTCTCTGTGAGCACATCTGCAGTCCTGGTGATTTTCTATAAACATCATGACACACCGATTGTTAAGGCCAACAACAGAGAACTCACCTACATCCTCCTGGTCTCCCTCCTGTTCTGCTTCCTCTGCTCCTTCCTCTTCATTGGTCAACCAGGGAAGGTCACCTGTCTTGTACGACAATCTGCCTTTGCCAGTCTTTTTTCCCTTGCAGTTTCCTCTGTGTTGGCAAAAACTGTCATGGTGGTTCTGGCCTTCATGGCCACCAAGCCAGGGAACAAGACAAGGAAACTCTTAGGAAAACCACTGACCAACTCCATTGTCATAGTCTGTCCCCTGGTCCAAGGAGTCCTTTGTGCCACCTGGCTGGGAACTTCTCCCCCATTTCTTAGCTTGGATTTCCACTCCTTGTTTGGAGAGATCGTCTTGGAATGCAAGGAAGGTTCAGCTTTAATGTTTTACATGGTCCTCACCTATCTAGCTTTTTTGGCCCTTGTCAGTTTCACAGTGGCATTTCTAGCTAAGAAATTGCCTGATAGTTTTAACGAAGCCAAGTTCATTACTTTTAGCATGCTGGTCTTTTGCAGTGTCTGGGTCTCCTTCCTCCCCACCTACCTGAGCACCAAAGGAAAGTCCATGGTGGCTGTGGAGATCTTCTCCATTTTGGCCTCTGGAGCTGCTCTCTTGGCCTGTATTTTTTTTCCCAAATGCTACATTATTCTGCTGAGGCCCGATCTGAATTGTAGAGAAAATATAGTAAGAAACAAGAATATCTAACTAATGCCAGGATCTGCTTTTTATATTTATATTTCTCTTTGTGGCATGTTTAGAATATGATGATTTCTAAAAAAAAAATAATGACTTCAAGGAGGAATTTCTCCATTAAAAAATTCCTTATCAAATGCCACAATTAGTTAGAATTTACCTGTGGTCAACAGCAATCACCCAGCCTTTTGTTTATCATGACTTCAAAATATCCTCGTGTTCTCCAGTGCCTAATGTTGATGGAAAACCAGTTATTAAAGATGTATTCATTATTTCAAGGAGGACATTTTCTCATTCCATTCTTTTTAATTTAATTATTTTTTAAAATAGTGTTTTAAAGAGTTGGAATAAGTGTTTTTAGGCCTATATGGTTGTTTCCTTCGACGTCTGAGGCTTTATAGAGTTCTCTACCAGTATTCAGTTCTTTTTAATAACATCTCCCTTTCCATAAAATGGCCTCTCATGTGGCAAATAGAAAGAATGGAGGAATGTGTGCTAACTGGCCCATAAAATAGCAATTCTCTGGCTTTCAATAAGCTTTATCAACATTTCTATGGCAACGTAACTGATATACTTTTTTTTATTAAGAGAATATTTCTCTATTGAAGATAGTAACAATAGAAGAGTGGCAACATAATTGATAGTTTATTAATTATCAATAGGTATGATTATACCACCTTATGCATAAATCATTTTCTCCTTCTTTCTCAAATGTATAAATCTGAGTGCAATCTTTGGTCTTCAAGAGTTCCTCCCACTATTCTCTGAAGAAAATTTACCCTGGGCACACTCTTAACAAGCAATACTGCTGTGAGAATTGATTATTGATTTTTGGTCCTGCATTTGGAGCCCGAAGGCTTAAGCAGTTGTAATAGCTACATAAACATGACAGATAGTGCTTGTTTAGCAACAATGATGAAAGAGTAACTTTGCAACCAGAGACAATGACTGAACGATCCAAGGACAGAGGCATGGGAATAGAATGCAAAGGGCCACCAAATAAGCATCAAACTTTAGAACTATTACCAAAACAACTAATTTTAACCTCATTGGACACTAACAAGATGACATATGGGAATAGGGGAAATTAATGGTTTATACAGAAATCTTCAGATCTGGCTTTGCTGACGCAGTAACCACTTGACTTTTAGTAAAAGTATACCCAACTCTACAGATAAGAGTCAAGGATTTTTCTTTCCTAAATGTCTAAACTGGGACAGGCCTGACATTCCGTCCACCAGCAAGGCCAGCAAAGGCATTATGCAACCGGTGGTCCCAACTGGAGAGCCATAGATGATGCTTCCTAAATTAAAGGCTCTGTCACTCAGGAGAGATTCATTTTTTTTTCCTCCCAGATAGTTGTACAGAGAGCACAGTCCTGCCCTGCATTGACAGCAGGCTACAGCTTGTGGGCCCCTCTTTGCAAACTGCACACCTCAGGCCATGGAATTGATCAGCAAACCGAAGCACTGGATTGGCTGCTGCATGGTGAGAACAGAAGCTGTCTGGCCCATGTGCTCACCCTTTGCATTGAACCAAAGTGGGGCAGCTCAGAGGGAGTCAAAAGGCAATTATGATCACTCCTGCCACAGCCTGGGGTATCCAGTTTGCAAAGAGGGGAGCGTCAACCATTGCAGCTAGGGAGGGGTGAATGTCATGCGTCAGCTGGGGTGAAGGGGCTGGGATGAAGTGGATTTAAGCAAATGTCCCAGACTACACATAGACCATGTTCACAGGTCTGTAAAGCATAAAAAAATGATGTGCTTCATCAATGTTGGGACAGATTCGCTAAGCAAGACTTCCAGCATGATTTTGGTAGCAGCCACCAGTGGCCTCATTCAGTTGTGGTCCCTTGGAATATGGTGGCCGCTTCTGTCATTGCACCAGGTGGCCTTGTGACAAAGAGATTCGTTCTGCTTCCTCTGGCTGTTTATGCAGCATTGCAGAAAACTCTGGAGCTCCAGCGAAGGTGAAGTTTCAGGTGGGGGTCAACAACAGTGATTTCATTTATTTATTTTATTTTCCGAGTGCAGAACATCTTACATTAAAAGGAGAAAATGTGCTATTTAAAATTGGCCTATTGATCTAAATAAACTAAAAACCAAAAACTATACAATCAATGTAAAAATTAAACACAGAAGGAGTTTAAAACCCTTATGTGACATTATACAGGCCATCCTCGTTCAAAGTTACAAAGGCCCTGAAAAAAGTGACTTATGACTGTTTTTCACACTTATGACCATTGCAGCATTCCCATGGGCATGTGGTCAAAATTTGGGCCCTTGGCAACTGGCTCATATTTATGACGGTTGCAGTGTCCCAGGGTTCTCTTTTCTGACCTTCCAACAAGTCAGGTCAATGGGGAAGCCAGATTCATTTAACAACCATGTCATTAACAGGGGGGCATGGATCTAGTTCACAGGTGGTCACAACTACATCCCATGGACTCTGTCCACATCCTTGGGATCAGCCGGATCAAACTGTTCCTAAATTACTGCAAAAGTCCTTTCCCCAGCCTTCTCCATAGGATCCACACCATGCTTGGCCTCCAACTGGGAAGAGATCCAAGCAATTTTATCAACCAGAATTCCTCTGTGAGTGTGAGAAAAAAAATTTCCCTCACAGTTGCTGTGCTTATTAATGGCCTTTGGCTTCGATAATTGAATAGGCCATTCAGAGTGCAGCTCCTGGTTTTGAATCTCCGGGCCTTTTTCTATGCCTTCCCTAACTGTCACTAACTGTCATTAACTGTCAGTATATAAGGAGCTGCTTGCCAGCAGGCTAACCCAGTTGGGGATCAGAGGCAGAGCTGAAGCCCCTAAAGCCTCTCCCTTCTGAGGAAGAAAGGCCCAAACTCCAATCGTACAGGGCGACTGTAGAAAGAGCTGACAAGATACTTAAGGAAGAGACTGACAACGGATATTCTGTTGAATAGGCTTTGTTTATTTTCCTAAATAAAACAGTTTAGTTTAAAAATCTTCCTGAGGCTCATTTATTTCATAGATTGTAAACATATAAAGTTACGGTCCACCATCTTTATAACATTCTGTGAGGCCTGAAGGAAAACCTACACATGACCCTTACCCAGAAGGTTCCAGATCATCTTTAAAAAGGCCACGGGTGTCACTCAGTGTTATAAAAAGTGCAAAAAGAATGGAGAAATATTGACATTTTGAGGCTTGTAGTGCCATGAGGTAGCCTTAATAGAAGCTCTAGCTCAGATATGTCAAACACAAGGCCCCTCCCACCCCAGTCCACACACAGGAGGGGACGAGTGCACAGGGTCCAACAGCGTCTGGCAGTAGTCACAGCCGAATGGAGCCCACTGGGGTTTATACAATCTATTAAGGCAATATATCAGCAACAAACAGCACAAGTAATAATGGTAGTTTAACAGAAACCTTTAATATAGAAAAGGGAACAAGCCAAGGATGTTCTTTATCTCCATTATTGTTTATTTTGACTCTGGAACTTTTGTTGAATATAATACGTGGTTCAGATAAAATAAGGGGAATTAAAATTAGAAATGAGGATTACAGGGTACGAGCATTCGCAGATGACCTGGTTGTGACTTTGACCCAACCAATAAATTCGGTTATAGGTTTAATGGATATAATTAACCAATATGGACAAGTCTCTGGATTTAAAATTAATGCAGAGAAAACAAAGATAATAATTAAAAATAGGGTTACAAGTCAAAAAGAAGACATTGAAAGAATAACAGGATTTGAATCAGTTAAGAAGGTTAAATATTTAGGGGTTTATATTACAACGTCAAATGTGAAATTATATAAGTATAATTATGAAGTACTGTGGCAAAAAATCCAGAAAGAGTTGGAAAGTTGGAAAAAATTGCAATTATCATTGCTGGGAAGGATAGCTGCAGTAAAGATGAATATTTTGCCAAAAAAATTATTTCTTTTTCAAATGGTACCAATATTGAAAAAAGATGGAAATTTGAATGAATGGCAGAAGGGTATTACCAATTTTGTGTGGGCAGGAAAGAGACCAAGGATAAAACGGAAAATATTGAATCTTTAAAGTTGAGTATTTAAGTATAGATCTTACTAAATAGTGATTGGATATAGCTTTATATAAGGTTTTAGATTTGCATTCATTGAATTGATACATTATATACATATACTTATCTAGGTATATTCATCTTACTCCTTGAACGTACTTAATCTCAAATATTAAATATCTTAAATCCTAAATATCTATTCTTGTTGGTAATAGCTTTTTATATATTTATTTATTTGATAGTATTATTGTATATTATACTAAGGGTTCAATTTAGTTATTTAAAAACTATTGAGAGAATTTATTAAGTTATTAACTTATTGATTATTGACTACTTAATTTATTGATTAACTTAATCCATCAATTGTTCAACTTATTAACGTATTAATATATCTATATTTAACAACTATATTAAGATTGTACCTGGTTCTATAAGAACCTTACTTGGACATATTGTGTAGAATTTCTATACCATAGTAATTTATAAACCAAGCTCTATCTGAATCCCATTTAGAGAATAGTGGGATTAAATTAAGGAGGTAGGGACTTAAGACAGTGTCTTGGAAAAAAAGGTGGCAAGCTTCATTGGATGATTATATGGAGAAAGATTGAGAATATAATTAGAGATCAAAAAGCACTTCTGAAAGAAATGGCAAGTCTGACATCCACAATAGCAAAAACTAATAAAAAAGTACCATCCATTCCCACATTAGCAATGTCATCCCCAGCCACCCAGAAAGTAGTAGAAGGTCTTCAGAAAACAGACAAACCTCCGGCAACTCCAACGCTGCAAACATTACAATCGTCTCTATTAACAATACAAGAAACCATGCTTGCGATGCAAGAAAAGCTTTTAAATAGCCACTCCGAACTGAAACTAGATATACATGGACTGGATGCTAAAATGAACGAGATCCAAATTTCGATCGCCAGCAATGAGAATAGAATACAAAAAGCGGAACAAAGAATAGAAAAAAACGAGAAGAAACTGGACATGGTCGATCAAACCCTGTGGGCGCAGAATAAAGAAACAGAAGACGCTTTAATACAACTTGAGATGGATAAGGCCTCGTTTTACCTGCGATTCCAAAACATTGTGGAAGACAAAGAAGAGGACCTAGGAGATAAGATGGCTGAGTTGATTGCAGAGACGCTCCAACAGGATAAACAAGAAATAATCCGAGAGATCGACGAGGTCTATAGAGTCCAAACCAACTACGTGAGAAGGAACAGGCTCCCTAGAGAAGTCCATATTCGCTTCGCTAGGAAAAAAGTGAGAGACATTTTGTATAACATAGCTAGGGAGGAAAAAATTACATACGGGGGAAAAGAAGTGAACATCTTAAAACAAATCCCAAGGAGAGTGAGGGAGAGGAGGAAAAGCTACAGATTTTTGACAAACCAATTAAACAGGAGAAGTATAATATTTAGGTGGCTCCTCCCAGAAGGAATGTTAATATCGTGGCAAGGGAGGAAAATCAGAATCGATTGTGTAAGTGATGCCCAAGATTTCTTAGAACAACTAAGGGGAGGTGAAGAGGAACAAACCAGTAAGGAGGAAAACGAAGTACTAAATACGGAAGAAGAGACATCGCAAGAACAAATCACAAGAGAAGACATAGAAGAGGAGAAGAAAAAGGAAGACACAGAAGAAAGAGGGAAAAAATCTAGACCAGTGAGAGCAGTAACACTTAAAGGTAAATAAAAACCAGAGACTAGAGGACAGCTATAGGAATGAACGATACCAAGATCTTATCGCTCAATGTGAACGGCTTAAATGATTACAAAAAAAGGAGGCTAATATTGTCGAAACTGACGAAACAAAATCCTGATATAATCTGTATTCAAGAGGTTCATATAAAAAAGGATGAAGCCAACTATTTAAATTTTACTAAATTTGGCAAAGTATTTTTCTCATTAGCCGAGAAAAGAAAAAGGGGGGTGGCTATCTATGTTAAGAAAGGAATAGAGGCAGAATGTAAATATAAAGATGAAAAAGGGAGAATACTGATTGTAGAGATAACGAGAGGCAATTCTAAGGTGTTAGTGGTGGGGGTTTATGCCCCGAATAAAAAACAAGGGAAATTTTATCGGAAATTGCATGAACAGCTGGCAAAATGGGCAAACAATGAAATTTGTATGGTTGGGGATTTTAATGGAATTATAGACCCTAAATATGATTATAAATGTGATATAACTAAAAAGAATAAAAGATCTCCCTTACCAAAGACCTTTTTTGATTTAGTGGACGAGATTAACCTAATTGATATGTGGCGCACTTTACACCCTCATGATAGACAATTTACCTTCTATTCAATGCCACATAACTCCTGGTCCAGAATAGATATGGTCTGGGCTACCAGAAAACTGGGCCTAGAAATTAAAAAGGTTAATATGTGCACAAATGTTTGGGCAGACCATAAGTTCCTTGAAATTAGCTGGCACCACGACATAAAGAAAATACAACAGAGATGGAGTCTAAGGACTAAATTGCTATACGAAGAAGAGTTTATACGGAAATTGAACGAAGAAGTTAAACGCTTCTTCACAGAAAATGGAAATCGAGAGACAGCCAAAGAAATCGTGTGGGATACTATGAAGGCCTACGTGAGAGGGGTAGCTATATCATATACTGCCTTCAAAAACAAGGAAAAAAGAAAGACCACAGAAGTGCTTACTAATAAGCTATTGCAAGCAGAAGATAAACTCCAGCAATGCCCGGGAGATGAGGCGTCCAAACAACAGTGGTTGATGACGAGACATAGATTGAACTTATTGGACCAGGAGGAAATGGCACAGAAAATAAAAAGATCCAAGCACTATTGTTTTGAAAACGCTAACAAGTCGGGGAGATGGCTGGCGTATAAACTAAAAAAAGAGAAGGAAAAAAACCAAATACTTGTATTAGAAGACTCTCAGGGCAACTTGCTGACAAAGGAAGAAGATAAATTAGAGAGCATAAGAAGGTTTTATGAAGATCTATACAAAAATGAAGGAATAGCGACAAGCAAGGTAGAACAGTACTTGTGGGAAGCTAAACTACCGCTAATCTCTGAGGAAGAAAAGGAAATGTTAAATGAAAAGATTACTATAGAGGAACTAAAAACGGCCCTTTCTAAAATAAAGAAAAATAAAACTCCAGGCCCAGATGGTCTCCCCGGGGAAATATATCAAAAATTTGATGATACTTTAAAATTAGAGCTGTTAGAAATATTAAACGAGGCCCTGGCGGGTATCACAATCCCAGATTCGTGGAGGGAAGCGTACTTGACGCTTATACCGAAAGAAGGTGCCGATCCGAAACAGATATCCAACTACAGACCCATCTCATTGCTGAACGCAGATTATAAACTGTTCATGAATATAATTGCGGAGAGGTTCAAAAAAATTTTAAATCAGTGGATCCACAAAGACCAAAATGGCTTTCTCCCAGGGAGACAGATTAGAGACAACCTGAGGATAGTTTTAAACACCTTTGAATATTACGAACAACATCCCGATAAACAGCTGGCCTTAATGTTTGTCGATGCCCAAAAGGCATTCGACAACTTGAATTGGACCTTTATGATAAACCAAATTGATCTTATGGGATTTGGCACCAACTTCAGGAAGATGATTGAGAACATATATAAAAACCAAAGGGCAAACATACTAGTGAATGGAGATAGAACCCAGCTGTTTCAGATCCAAAAAGGAGTAAGGCAGGGATGCCCTTTATCTCCTCTACTATATATCTTGGCGTTAGAGGTGCTACTCAGAAAGATAAGAGACAACAAAGAGATTAAAGGATTAAAGATTAGAAATGAAACTTTTAAGACCCAAGCTTTCACGGACGACGTAGCCCTCATAATGGAAGACCCACTAGAATCCGGTGCAAAGTTAATGCAGGAAATCCAGGAGTATGGAGAGGTGGCGGGCCTAAAACTTAATAAGAACAAAACCAAAATGATAGTGAAAAACATGACAGATCTACAAAAGGGAGAATTGGAAGAATCATTAGGCCTCCAGACAGTTAGGAAAATAAAATACCTGGGAATATGGATTACCGCGAGACTCTCCTCACTAAAAGAGGATAATTATATTCCCCTTCTACAGAAAACACGCCAAGACCTAGAAAGATGGAAAAAGCTCAAATTGTCCCTGACTGGTAAAATTGCAGCGATCAAAATGAATATCCTACCAAAAATTTTGTTTCTATTCCAAAATATTCCGCTATCACTAGACAAAAAATTCTTTCTGGATCTGAACAAATGCATTAGGAACTTTTTGTGGGAGGGTAAGAAATCGAGGATCTCCCTTAAGATACTCCAAGGGAAAAGGAATTTGGGAGGCTTTGGGCTCCCTGACTGGGAACTATATCAAAAGGCCGCAAAATTAATTTGGATCAAGGAGTGGATCAAGTTACAGGATAGGAGAACCCTGATCTTGGAAGGACATGACCTTCTAGAAGGATGGCACTCCCATCTCTGGGATGTAAAGAATAAGAAAAAATCCTATTTCCATAAGCATAAAATCAGGGAGACCCTCATTTGTACGTGGGACGAAATTAGACAGAAGATCTATACTAAGGTACCCATTTGGCTCTCTATTATGGAATCGTTGGCGGCCCCAAACAGGAGAGATGATCATAAATGGGGTACATATAAGGACATCCTCGATGAAGAAGGGAAACTTAAATCGCTGGAGTTATTGAGGGATCAGGGCTTTAGTTTGGATTGGTGGAATTATATTCGGATCAACTCAAGATTCCAAAAAGATAAAGACAAATTCGGAATAGCAGCAAAACATGGAAACTTTGACAAAATTATTTGGGGACCAGAAAAAAAAATGTTAACCAAAATCTATCACTTTTTATTGGATGAAGATAAGGCAGAGTCCATAGCCAAAAGACAATTGAACATCTGGGAAAAAAATCTAGGACATAGCCTAAATTTCAATGACTGGGAGATAGCGTGGAATAGAAACTACAGAATAACCAAATCGACAACGTTTAGGGAAAATCACTATAAATTGCTACATAGGTGGTATCTAGCCCCAGCGAGGCTAGCTAAGATGTTCCCAAATCTCTCTCCCATATGTTGGAAATGTGGAAAATCGGTCGGCACCTTTTACCACCTATGGTGGACTTGCCCTGAGTCTAAAAAGTACTGGTCCAAAATCCAACACTGGCTCTGTGAAATAACTGGACAGGAGGTAGCCCTAGTTCCGGAACTTTTCCTCCTTGGCATGACTGAAGAGGGCTTAAACAATAACAAAACCCAACTGATAATTCAGATTATAACTGCGGCTAGAATAGCCTTCGCAAAATGGTGGAAAAACAAACTTATACCCTCAGAAGAAACTCTAATAAATAAGATCTTAGAGTGCGCAGAAATGGCGAAACTGACAGGCGAGTTAAAAAACGAGGACAACTCAAGATATTATGATGTATGGGGCATTTGGTACCACTGGCTTAAAAATAAGACGAAAACATGACTTTAGAATCTTGACTTGGCACATCTACTATAGTCATATTGTATAGTATCATGTATAGTTACGATCGTAACCTTATTTTTCCTAAATTTTGTTTTATTATACTGTAAATACACTGTACCTCCGAAAGCAGAGATGGATTGTACATTCTCTTTTTTGTTTTGGAAATATCAATAAAAAAAAAACGGAAAATAATGCAAGATATACGTGAAAGAGGAGGTCTTAAAATGCCTAATTCAAGATTGTATTATGAGGCAGCTGTGCTCTCAGCAATTAGTGATTGGATTAATTTAACAGAAGAGAGAATATTGAACATTGAAGGGTATGATTTGTTATATGGATGGCATGCATATTTACTATATGATAAAGAGGTGGATAAGAATTTTAAAAGTCATATATTAAGAAATGCATTGTTACGTGTATGGAAAAAGTATCAATATAAATTAAATAACAAATTCCTGTTTGGATAATACCTAGACATATGATAGAAAATATGTGTGGAGCAGAAACAAGATGTGACTACTTATAAAGAGCTTCTTATTTTGGAAAGAGGTATATTGCAATTAAAATCTTTAGAGGTATTAAAGGAAGAAAGGAAAATTCAAACCTGGTTTCAATATGGGCAATTGTATACTAGGTGGAAAGAAGATCAGAAAATTGGTATTGTGCAAAATGAAGAAAATTTAATAAAACAAATCAGGGATCAAAGTCCAATGCATAGTAAAAGGTTGTATAATGCACTGATAGAAATAGATTCAGAAACTGAGTTAGTGAAGGATTGCATGATAAAATGGGCACAAAACTTTGGGGAATCAATATCTATGGATGTATGGGAGAAAATATGGGTTAGAAATGTGAAGTTTACTCAAACCCAAAATCTAAGAGAAAATTTTTACAAAATGTTTTATAGATGGCACTTAGATCCTCAAAAGCTAGCCTGTATGTACCCGAATTTACAACCTACATGTTGGAGATGTAAATGTGATGATGTAACATATTTTCATGTATGGTGGACATGTAAGAAAATTAAGGCATTTTGGATTAAGATATGGTGGATTATACAAAATATTCTTAAAAGGAAGATAAAATTTACTCCACAGTTGTTTTTACTGGGTATAATTGAAGGATGCACAGTTATAGAGACTAATTTGATTTTGAATTTAATAACAGCAGCTAGACTTTTGGTGGCGCAATATTGGAAGAAGGAAGAAATACCTACTATTGAAGAATGGACATTAAAAGTAGCTAATCTGGCGGAAATGGCTAAAATTTCTGCATTTTTGAAGGACCGTTCGAATGAAAGATATGTACTGGAATGGAGAAGATGGATTGACTATATACAAAACAAATACGGGACTAAAAAGTTGCAAATAGCTTATGAATGAAATATTTAGATGATTTTTTTCCCCTCTACTTTGATATTTTAGTACCTATGGCGGAGTTAAAGAGTAAGGGGAAGTTAAGAGTTTATAGTTAGTTTGCTTATGTTAGCTTATGTTTGTTAAATGCAATACCCTGTATTTTGCTCTGGGAAGTCGAGGGGGGAGGGAGGGAGAGGGGGGCAAATTTGTTTGTAAAACATTTTAAAACTTTTCAATAAAAAAAAAAAAAATCCAGAACATCTGTGTAACATTCAGAAATAGCTGAGATGGACACCTCCCTAATTCACTAAACTAGAAGGAGGTACAGAAAAATCAAGAGTTGTGTGTCAATGTTATTCTAACCAGTCTCAATAAAAAAAAGTTGTAGGGAGTCCTAGGGAGTTGAATTGATTTAATTGCTGGTCTATTTAATGACAAGTACCAGTGTGAAGACCTATTTCCCCAGGCTTTTTAATTGCCTTTTAACTGTAGTTTAATTGTTTTTAATTGTTTTTATTGTTTTTATGGTTTATGGTTTATGGTTTTAGATGATACTGTCTTGCTTCTATCTGGTTTATATGTATTTTATTTTCCATTTTATTTGATATTATTGTAGATGTTTTTATTCAAACTGTATAGTTCAGTGTGTTTTATTGCAAAGTGTCCAGGGACCTTTGGCTATTAGGTGATTAAGATATTTAAATAGGTAAAATAATTTGTCATCTGTTCTTGTAAGATCATAAATCTTACAATCCTATAGAACCTCCTGTACCCTTCAGATAGTATACTCTACTGTCATGGTCCAAAGATTTTAGGCTTATGTTCCCTGCAGCCTTCAACTGTGAAATGTATCCAGAAGTCCTTTGCTCTTACTACACTCTGCAAAACATTACCGACTGAAGCAGCTATCTAGCCAGTTCCCCATTCAGAGGGAGATGGGAAGAAGTAGCACCCTCCTTTACCAGATCATGCTGATTATCCCTGTTCAGCTTCCACATTTTTCAGCTCACACAGCAATCGCTGGTCATACACCCTCTAACATGCAACCCAGCTTTTTAAAAATCTTTTTAAGGAAGTACATCTACAGTTTTTAAGTCAGGGACTCCCATCCCTACTCTGCCTTGCCAGAGCCCAGCCCCAGACCTGACCTACATGCCCTACACCAGCATACATTGGGACCCCTCAGCCAGGCCACCACCACCCTCACCCCCTGCCTCGCCTTCAAGCAGTGGCACCAGCAGTAGCAGGGCCCTCCAGCAGGAGACCCACTGTCCCTCAGCCCCTCCCCCCAGTCCAGGAAGCCCAGACTGGACATAGAGAGAGAGCACAACAGCAGCAGCCTGGAGCAGGAGGCAAGTGAGCCCAGGCATCCCCTCAGGGAAGTAGGGCATGGCTGTGGAGTCCTGGTGCCCTGGGAGCTCAAAAGCCATCTGTTCCCCCCCGTGTGGCCCAAGATGGTCAGTGAGTCTCCTCCGGTGGATCAGCCTGGTCCCACCCCCCCAGCAAGCTCGACATGCCCACACTGGCCACACCCACCCATCCACCCACAACCACATGGCTATGCCACACCCAGCTCCCCAAAGGGCAACAACAATCCTGATCTGGCCCTCAGTGAAATGGAGTTTGACATCCCTGCTCCAGCTCAAGTTCAGTCAGCTTCATCCCTCATGTTTCTTCAGCAGAGCTCTGAATGGCTCTTGATCCTTTTCAGCTCCCTCAATTGAGTCATGGGGCATGTTGGGAACAATGGACAAAAAGTGGTTGTATGCAAGTGATCCTATCCAAGGCCTCAATAGCTTTCCTATTCCAGGTAGGGGCCAAGGCCTCAGAAGGACCATGCAGCAGAGCCTGGGGTATAATCCTCAGTTCCCTTTGGAACCCCATCAGTCACTTAGAGTGGACTGGCCAAAGAGATCCAGCCTCCCTGCAGAGAGGGGAAGCAAAAAAGAATTTCAAAGTCACCAGGCCATGATCTGGCCAGGACAAAGGGGACCAGGATAGCTCCTCCTGAGATCAGGTTGGAAGTGATCTGTTTTGAGTTGAGCCATGAATGATGGTGGCCATGTTGAAATGTCTCTAAGGGCAGCCCCTGGGATGGCAAATGGATATAGCTCTGTAGGGCAACGCGGGTTCCATTAACTGAGGCGAGACTAGGCTGGGTTCAACGGAACACTTTATTAGCTAACAGTAATGCGAACAGCTCAAGTAAAACAGAACAGCAACTGGGGAGTTTGACAGGTATTTATACTATAGCTGTGTATATATGTATGTATATATGTAACCAATAGGGGATCAGGATTCTCCTGCCAGCAAGCCTGTGCATCTTGGCCAATCAGGGCTGCGCATCATAAGTGTGAGGACTTAACACCCCTTCCCCCTTGGATGGAGCAGGCGTAGTTGGCCAAGTATGCAGGGCGCCTGCGCGTCTGCGTAGATCTTCGCAGTTTGGGGGTGGCCAACGGTGGAATAGGAGGTGCCTGTGTAGTCGGCGGAATTACCAGCGACTTTTCCAGAACTCCGGGAAGCGTCTCGTCGGCAGGAAGCGGGCCTGATTCTCCTGGTAAGTTGGGCTCTGGTGGCGTGTTTGAAGTAGGGACTTGTGGTGTGCAGTTAGGGACTGGAACTGCTGTGTTGTCATCTTGGTTGGTTGTGTTTTCTGGCCTGGGTATTATTCGGGCTCTGACCTGGTTGAGATGTCAGTGCCAGAGTCTGCCATCAGACAGTCTAACTTGGTAGGAGTAGGGGCTGGTGTTTGGTTCCACAGTTCCCAGGAGCCACTTCGGATCACCCCCAAAAGTTTTGGGCATAAACGGAGTCGCCCACATTAAAGCTGCGGTGGCGGCCTGTGGAGTCTGGGTTTTTTTCGGGGGAATAAGATGGGTGCAGGTGGTCAAGGTCGGTGCGTAGCCGCCGGCCCATTAAAAGTGCTGCTGGGCTCCTGTTGGTAGAAGGGCAGGGTGTTATATGTTGTGCCAACAGGTAGCGAGCCACTTTTTCCGGCCAGTCCCCACAGTCAAATCATGCCAATATCTCTTTAGCAGATCTCACAGCCCGTTCTACCAATCCATTGCTGGCAGGGCAAAACGGTGCCACCCTGGCATGGCGGATTCTGTTTGCCAGCCAGGTAGACTTGGAAGGCAGCGGAAGATAGTTGTGGACCGTTGTCAGAGACCACTACGTTGCGTAGGCCATGGATGGCAAACAGTCTCTGGAATGCCCTGATTAGGGCAGCTGATGGGGTAGATGCCATGGCGATTATTTCTACCCACTTAGAGTAAGAATCTGCCACCACTAAGAAGGTCTGCCCATGGAAGGGTCCGGCGAAATCCACGTGGATTCTGTACCAGGGAGACTTGGGCATTTCCCATTCCTTGACCAGGGCTGCTGGGGGCCCTGGGTGAGACTGTTGGCAAGACTGGCATTCTGCGACCCACTGAGCGGCCGCTTGGTCAAAACTTGGCCACCAGACATAGCTCCGCCCCAATGTTTTCATGCAGACAATGCCTGGGTGTCTGTTGTGGCTCCGTTACCTGAGCCTGTGTCATCGGCAGGAGAGGACTCTGAGAGTGAAGGAGAGGAATTGGCAAGGCCTCCCTCTCCAGGACCCTCCTCTCTGGCAATGCCTTCAGTGTCCGCCGAAGGGCAAGAGATAGCACATCCATGCAGCCACAGATGGACAGTGATGAGGGTAATGAGTCTTGGCTGGACCCACGCCAGCATCGCAGAGATAAGCGCGCGCAACAGAAGAAAAGGCGTGCCCGAGATTAGGCTGAGTCACTGGACCACACCCCACAAGGTATAAAAGGGAGCATGGTGGCCAGTCAAACCTTGTGACGAACAAAGCTGAAAGCTTTGCCATGTTTGCCAGGACAATAGACTAGGGTGTAAGAGTAGGCGGCAAGGAATTTGACCCAGCATGACATGCGGGGGGAAAGCACCTGGGGCGTTTAAATGTTGCCAGCCAGGAGACCCAAGAGGGGTTTATGGTCAGTGACTAAAGTGAATGGGCGGCCATATACGTAATCATGGAAGCACTTAATGGCTGCCACAGCAGCCAGCGCTTCCTTGTCAATTTGTCCATAGTTGTGTTCGGTCGAGGAAAGGGTGCATTAATAGAATGCAATGGGCACCTCGGTGCCATCTGGGAGGGCGTGGCTAAGGACGGCCCCAATTCCAAATGGGGAAGCGTCGGCGACCAAAACTAAGGGGAGGCTATCACTGTATTGGGCCAAGACAGCATCTGATGTCAAGAGGGATTGGACGGCAGCAAAAGAGAAGGCGTCCCGGGGGCCCCAATGCCATGGAGTTTTCTTGTCTAAGAGACGGTGTAGGGATTCTGCCACCGAAGCCTTGTGGGGCAGAAAAACGCTGTAAAAATTTAAAAGGCCCTGGAAGGCTTGCAATTCGGTCTTATTAGTTGGGTTTTTTTGACAGCTGCGACCTTAGATGGTGTGGGGTGGATGCCTGTGGCATCAATCAAGTAACCTAAAAATTCTACCCTGGGCACCCCTATTCTGCACTTGTCTTTTTTGAGTTTAAGGCCGGCCGTTTGGAAACGGTACAGAACCGCTCTTAATTTGTCCTTTAATTCTGCATGGATAGAAGCTACTATGAGAACGTCGTCAAAATATGGAACGACCCCCTGCAGTCCCTGCAGCATTCGTTCCATAAGCCCTTGGAATATGCCAGGGGCGACACTTATGCCAAACTGGAGGCGGCGGCACTTAAATGCTTCCCGGTGGGTCATGATGGTTTGGGCTGCAGCAGTGGTATCATCCACCGAGAGCTGCTGGTATGCTTGTGCCATATCCAGTTTGGCAAAAATGGAGCCCCTGCTGAGGGAGTGCAACAGATGTTGCACTACAGGCACTGGGTACGGTTTGGCCTGGAGCGCCCTATTGACCAAACATTTATAGTCCGCGCAGATGCGGACTGACCCATCTGGCTTGATGGGTATGACTATGGGGGTCTCCCAGGGGGCATGGTCAGTGGCCTCCAGCACGCCCTGTGCTATGAGCTTATCTAGCTCTTTTTCAACTAGGGGTCTGAGTGCAAAAGGCACCCTTCTCGGCTTCAACCTAATGGGGGCTATTTTAGGATCTAGATTTAGGGATATGGGTGACCCCTTATATTTACCCAATTCGCTGTTGAATACGTCAGCAAATTCGGCCATGATGTCCTCGTAATTGTCGTGAGTGGTTGCATGAATGCCAGTTATGCCAAAGCCCAAGGCGCCAAACCAGTCAAGCCCCAGAAGGCTGGGCAAGGGGTCTTTTATGATTATCAGAGGTAGGTTGCCTGTGAAGTTCTTGTGCTCCATCAGGAGCTTGGTGCGACCCAGGATAGGAATGTCATTTCCTTGGTAGTCTCTAAGATGCACCTGGTATGTTTGGAGATCCTTTCTTGTCATAGTTGGTGCCATCTTCTTCAGGGTTTCCCAGGAGATCAAGGATTTTGATGATCATGTATCAACCTCCATTCTGCAGGGGGCCCCTTCAATAGTCACCGTCAGGTAGATCTTGTTGCTGAAACCGCCTCTGGCTTGATGGGCAGACACCGCAGGGAGGTTGTTGCCTTTTGAAATTGCGAAACAGTCACCGTTTGGCTTTGTATTCTTTAGGAATGGTCATCGTGAGGTGTTTGACTGGGATGATTGCATGTTTGCCCAGCAGACGCGTGCTAAGTGTCCTTTTTTTCCGCATCTGCGGCAGATGGTATTTTTAAAACGACAAGCCGCTCTGGGGTGCATCTCGCCACAGCCTTGGCAGGGTGGCCCAACGAACTCCTTTTCTGGGGCATTTCTTTTGCCCTTGCTGGTTTTGAGGCAGCTCACATCATCCTCTTCATCCTCCGTTACCTCAGGGTCCAGTTCTTCAGAATAGACGGTATTGGGCTTACAGGCAGGAGTAGCGTCTTGCGACTTCCGAATTTCTATGGTGGATTTACTTGATAATTTGCAAGCTTGAGCCTCTTCGATGGCTGTTGTGAGGGTGATGTCTTTCTTTTCGAGGAGGTGTCATTGTACCCTCAGGTCTCTCATTCCGCATACAAATTGTTCCAGTTCAGTGAACTCACAATTCAAAGCAGCTGTTCTGAGGGAGGCAATGTAATGATTGATAGACTCTCCCTCACTCTGAAGGATTTGCCGGAATGTGAATCGGCGAGCTATCCATGACAGGGTTGGCGCATAATGGCACTTGAGCTCCTCCCTCAGGACCTCCCATGACACTGACTGGACAGGAACTGGGGCTAGCAGGGCTAGGGCTACAGCGAACATCTCAGGACTGCAAGCATTTAGGAAGTGTGCCCTTTTTCGGCTGCTGGTCAGCCCCGTAAAATCATTCGCCTCCAGATAGCACTTGAATCGGGCCTCATACGAATTCCATGTCTCCGTTGCTGGGTGGAAGGGGGCAAAGGTATGAGGTGCCATCCTTATAAGGACGGGGATCTGTTTTACTGAGGCAAAAAGTTTTGTAAAACGACATATCGTCGCTTCAATGACTCAGCCTGCGCTGTGGCTTAGTGCGAGTGACTTCAGTGGGTGGATCCGCCTGTCTCCTCATGCCCGGGATCCCACCTTCATCGCCAGTGCTCTGTAGGGTGACCCGGGGTCCATTAACTGAGGCGAGACTAGGCTGGGTTCAACGGAACACTTTATTAGCTAACAGTAATGCGAACAGCTCAAGTAAAACAGAACAGCAACTGGGGTGTTTGACAGCTATTTATACTATAGTTGTCAAACTATGTAACCAATAGGGGATCAGGATTCTCCCACTGGCAAGCCTGTGCGTCTTGGCCAATCAGGGCCACGCGTCGTAAGTGCGAAGACTTAACAGATATCTCTCAAGACTAAAAGCCTGGGGAACCACACAGTCAACTGAGAAATGCCCTACAGAGGCTCAGACATGGAGGTTGATAGACAGCAGGGAGGCTGGTACAGTAGTAATGATCCCAACTGATCCTGTGAATGAATCTTCAGGAAAAGAATTTCAGACCTGGCAATTTGGGGAGCAGCACCCCAAAAGACCAAAAGAGAC
The DNA here is from genome assembly GCF_029215685.1 of Pituophis catenifer annectens. Classification (NCBI taxonomy): domain Eukaryota; kingdom Metazoa; phylum Chordata; class Lepidosauria; order Squamata; family Colubridae; genus Pituophis; species Pituophis catenifer. The sequence continues at coordinate 346,366,634 of NW_027256881.1, read as the reverse complement.
GCCCGGATGACAATTCCTACCCTTAGGATACAGCAAGAGAAATTTTCAAGTCTTGCCAAAAAAATTGCAGTTAATATCCTGAGATTCTTCCTCAAATTCCATTTATGCCTTGTGCCACTATTCGCAAGTAGCACTCCTATTATCTGACCAAACTGGGGCATAAACCAAAATCCATCTTGTGTGCAGGGGTCACTTCCATGTAGGTCAACAACACAATTTCCCCATGACTCCACCTGCTCTGGGAATTACAAGAGACACAAAGATGTTTTCCATTCTGCTGCATGAAGAGAACCTGTTGCTAAGGGGAGAGGACAATGGCTTTTCCCTGCAATTATCAGAAGAACAGTCATTCTTCATGTATCCCCTGTGGATTTCTAGACACAAAGATCTTCCAGGATAAAACCTGCTTTAAAAAATATCTCTGAGTTCATCAGATGGGGGGCAGAAATGTCACCTTAACCTGCCTTGCAAAGAGCTCACTCCTGGGTTTGAAGAGACTCGCATGCCTTTGTTCTCTCTAAGGTTGCAGCCCAAAGACAGGTAAGAGGAAGGATTTTTGATATAAATTTGTCCTAGTGCCATCCAGGTGGCACAGGTGGTGTCTGATCTGCTAAAGTTCCAGTGAGATTTCAGCAGGAACCTTCAAATCAGTTTCTGCATAAACCTTGATTTCTGTTCTAGGAGGGAAGGTGAGAAGAATGACCGGGCAGGAGTCATGCTACTGTTGATTCTGCTGCTCTTCTGGCTCCTGGCTCCAACTACAGCACAGAGGCTGCAAACCATGTGTCTGTTCAGGGATTATGTACAGTTAGAGGAAAGTAACTACAGGCCTGGTGATCTCGTTATTGGTGGGAATTTACCTTTGCGAATGATTTTCAAGCCTCCTCCCCTAGATTTTAATACAGTGAATCTTCTTTTAGAAACTATGTAAGTTTCAGCTGAAGGAGAAACATGCAGATAAATGTTTTCTTTGCTTAAAATTCTGGGACTCCTTTCAGAAATACTTCTTCTAGTGTTTTGAACGGTCCTGGTGTAGTGCGCATTTTGTGCTTCTCTCAGTAAATTAGCAAGCTCTTCAAATAGGCTGGAATTCTCAATCTCTTCATCAGGAAGATGATAAACAATAATATGAAGAGGGAAGCTGTGCTGGCCTAGTGAAGAAGTCAAATTATAATATTAATCAGAATAGAAGCTTCTGGTAGAAAATTCAAATAAAAGCTCAACACTCTTCAAGTGTTCAGGGGTTACAAAAATCCCTCTCAGTTTTGGAATCAACATTGCTCATGAATAATGACCTTCAGTAAATCTATTAAGTGACCCCCACTGTAGTCCTGTGCTCAGCAATCCTTACCACACCTGAAGAAGCTGCTCCAAGAGGGACCTTAAATAATTACGGTGAAAGGGGAGCAGTTGGAAAGGATTACAGCCACTAAAGCAAAGTGAATATGGAAGGAATCGATAGAGAGTATAAAACAGTCTATGATATATATGGAAAGGCTTGTCTCCTTTCTCACAAAGTCATCCAAGTTTAGTCAAGGAAACTCCTTTGAAAAAAAATCCCAACACAATGAAATTTGGGAGTTTCTCCCACCATAAGTCCCCCCAAACAGTGAAGCAAATTCTACAGCCATGCACAAGCTTTCCTGTCATGTTCTCCAATGTTTTTTCTCACTACAGTCTCGTATCCAGTAACTACCAGCAGTTCCTTGCATTGATGTTTGCAGTCTCTGAGGTCAATAAGGATTTTCTTCTGCTCCCCAACATCACCCTTGGCTTCCACATCTACCGCCATTTCCAGAGGGAGGAGATTATTTCCTTAAACAGCCTCTCCATGCTCTCCTCACGAGGCCAAGTGGTTCCAGGTTACAAATGTTACCTGCAGGACACTCTGCTGTCCGTCATTGGTGGTCTCAGTGCCAAGACTTCAATGGAGATGGCCTCCATCTTCAGCATCTTTAAGGTCCCACAGGTAAGAGAGCTCTCTTGGATAGAGTATGGAACAGACAAAGATCAGAAGCACAGACAGAAGCCAAAAATAAAATTAAAAGTATTTTTTTTTAAATTTAAAAACAAACTTTATTCGTATTTAAAAAACATTTAAAACAAATATAAGAAAAACAAACAAGTTTCTCTTAATCAAAAACACAAATTACATATACATATACAGTACATATACAGTACTCAACTTCATCTATTGACTACTTTCTATTATTATATATACATACGCACAGTGGCTTATTTCCTTTTCTATCTATCTGACAGTGCAATTGTTAATTATATTGATTTCTTCTGAATTTCATCTTTAACCATTCCCCCTCCTCTGATTTATCCACTGTTACCATCTATTCCATATTATGAAGTATTTTGAGTATTCCTTATCCTGAAACTCTCGAGTTAGTTTGCCCATCTCTGTGCATATATAAATTTTTTGTATTAGCTCCTGGTCAGTTGGCAAGCGATCTGTTTTCCAGAGTTGTGCTAACGCTAGTCTAGCCGCCGTTATAATGTGGAGTATTAAATATTTTATATCATTTCTAATATTCTTATTAATCATGCCTAGTAAAAAGACTTCGGGTTTTAATTCAATTTCGTGGTCTGTTATTTCTAATATCCATGTTTTTATTTTGTTCCAATATCTCTTAATTTCTGGGCAAAGCCACCAAGCATGGTAAAAAGTTCCCTGTGTTTTTTTACATTTCCGACAGGCCGGATTTATATTCGGATACATTTTTGCTAATCTTGCGGGTGCCAGATACCATCAGTACCACATTTTATAGTGATTTTCTTTATAGGCTACCGATTTTGTCATGCTATAGTTGTTTTCCAATGCTCTTTCCCAATCTTCCAATTGTATGCTGTGCCCAATGTTCCTTGCCCACGCTATCATCTGCCCTTTGACCAATTCTTCTGCCAAATCGTATTCAAGTAAATATTTATAAATTTTCCAAATTAATTTCCCTTCTTTAGACTCTAGTAGTTTGTCCAATCAATTTTGTTTTAAGTCTATTCCTCCCTCCTTTTGGTCCTTTCTGTATCTTACCTTTATTTGCGAATAGGGCCACCAGTCTATTACTATTCCTTGTTCTTTGAGCTCTTCCCTAGTTTTCAATTTCCCCTGAACATCTACTATTTCTCTATATCTTAAGATCTTTTGTTTTGTTAATATGTTGGGGTGAGTTATTGCTTCTATGGTTGATAGCCAGCCAGGAATTTTCATATAGTGTTTGTGTTTGATTTGTAGCCATGTGTTAATTAAAGATTTCCTAATAGTGTGGTTATTAAAATGTTTATATATTTTATTTCCTGAGCTCCATATAAAGGCGTGCCATCCCTTCATTAAGTCATGCCCTTCTAGGTTTAGCAATTTTTGATTATCCAGGGTTATCCATTCTTTAATCCATAATAAGCTGGCAGCCTTGTAATATTTTTCCCATGCCGGGAGTCCAAATCCGCCTCTAATTTTGTCGTCTTGTAATATATTCAATTTTATTCTTGGTTTCTTCTCTTCCCACACAATTTTTTTAGTTATTTTGTCCAAATTATCAAAAAATTTCTTATCTAATTTTATTGGAATTGTTTGGAATAAATAAAGGAGTCTTGGAAGTATGTTTGATTTTATCGCTGCTATTTTCCCCAGTAAAGACAATTTTAATTTCCCCCATTTATCTAGGTCCTCCTTTATTTTCTGGACTAAGGGGTCATAATTATCTTCTTTTATTGTTGCCATTCTGGCCATCAAATTTATCCCTAAATATTTTATTTTTTTAACTACCTGCAGTCCAGATTCTTTTACTAATTTCTCTACTTGTTTTGTTGTCATATTTTTTGTTATCATTTTTGTCTTTTCTTTATTAATTTTTAGACCTGCTACCTTTCCAAATTTTTCAATCTCTTTTATTAATTTCGGGGTTGTTTCTATTCTTCTATGAAGAAAACAAGGTCGTCTGCGAAAGCTTGGACCTTGTAATCCTCTCTCTTAATCTTTAATCCTTGAATTTCTTTATTTGCTCTAATTCTAATTAACAAGTTTTCCAAAGTTAAAATAAAAAGTAGGGGGGACAGCGGACATCCCTGCCTTACTCCTTTATTTATTCCAAATAATTTTGTTGGATCCCCATTCACCAAGATGCATGTTTTTTCGTTCTGATCTATTGATGTTATCATTTTAGTAAATCTCTCTCCAAAATTCATACTTTTGATTTGCTGCTTCATAAATTGCCAGTTTACTTGGTCAAATGCTTTCTGTGCATCCAGAAAGATCAGTGCTACCTGTCTTTCTGGATGCACCTCATAATATTCTAAAACATCCATTACCATTCTTAAATTATTTTTTATCTGTCTTGTGGGCAAAAAAACGTTTTGATCCTGGTGTATTTTGTTATGTAGTAATGTTTTCATCCTATTGGCAATTATACTCATGAAGACTTTATAATCGGTATTCAATAAAGAAATCGGCCTATAGTTTTTTTTTATTTATTTATTTATATGCCTCCCTTCTCCGGAGACTCAGGGCGGCTTACAATGCGTTAAGCAATAGCCTTCATATTTTGTATATTTTATACAAAGTCAGCTTATTGCCCCCACAAATTGGGTCCTCATTTCACCTACCTTAGAAAGGATGGAAGGCTGAGTCAACCTTGAGCCTTGGAGAGATTCGAACCAGCAGAAATTGCAGGCAGCTGTGTTAATAACAGGGTGCGTAGACCACTGTACTATCAAGGCTATTATTAATGTGGTATCTGCCCCCTCTTTGGGTATTAGGGAAATATATGCTTCTTTCCATGTATTTGGTAGCTTTGCCTCCATTAAAGCTTCATTGTATATTTCTAATAGTATTACATTTAATGATTCTCCAAATGTTTTGTAGAACTCCGTTGGTAGACCATCTGTCCCCGGAGTTTTATTACTTTTTTGTCTCTTCAATGCTTCTTTTAGCTCCCCTATCGTAATCTCCTTATCTAATAGTTCTTTTTCTTCCTCTGTTAGTGTTTGCAATCCCTCCCCTTTTAAATAATGTTCAATTTCCTCCTCTGTTACTATGTCCTTTTCATACAGTTTTTGGTAATATTGAACTATTATGTCCTTTTTTTTCTCTAAGCCATGTTGGATCCTTTCCTCATCGTCTCGTAACTTCTGAATTGTTCTTTTTTCTCTTTCCTTCCTCAGCCTATACGCCAACCATCTCCCTGGTTTGTTTGGTGTTCAAAATAATTTTGCCTTACATATTTCAAAGTCATTGCATATTTCCCTTGTTCTAATATATTCAATTTATGTTTTGCTGTTATCCAATTTACCCTTATTTTTTCATCCCCTGGGTTTCTTTGCAATTTACATTCCCAATTTTGAATTTCTTCTTGTAATTTATTATATTCTTTCTCTCTTTCTTTTCTCCGTTTTGCATTATAGGGTATTGTGAGGCCCCTTACATATGCCTCAGTTGTATCCCATAAGTTTTGTAGAGAGGTGTGTTGTTTTGTATTTTCCTTATAAAACCATTCTAGGTTCTTTTCCATGTATTTCTTATATTCTTTTTCTCGTAATAACTGTGTATTCATAGTCCATCTATTCTTCTTTCTCTGCTGCCCCTTCCACTTCATCATTATTGGGTTGTGATCAGCCCAATTATTTGATAAAATATCTACCTCTTCAATTTCCATCATTAACATCTTGGTTACCCAAGCCATATCCAACCTAGACCAGGACTTATGCGGATTCGAATAATATGTGAAATTTTTTGTTTCGGGGTTAAAGCATCTCCAGCTATCTACCATATTTAACTCTTCCACCATATCTATAAAGGTTCTAGGTAATACATTTTTCTTATTTTTATTTTGCTGACCACATTTATAATCTTTTCTTACATCTAGAATAGCATTGAAGTCTCCAATCAGACATACATTTTAGATTTTTTGATCCATAATTTTCTCATGTACTTTTTTGTAGAATTCTAATTGTTGACTGTTTGGAGCATATATTACTACCAATAATATATTTTTAAACTCAAGTTTTAGCTCTATCATAACTATCCTACCTTCTGTATCCACATACCTTATATTGCTATCTATTCCTTTCTTAATATATACCACTACTCCTCTTTTTTTTTTCTTCTGCCAATGATGAGTATGCTGTACCTAATTTCTTATATTGTATATATTTTATATCTTGTTTTCTTATGTGTACCTCCTGGAGACACACTATATCTGATTTTTGTTTCACAATTTTTTAAAAAATTTGGTGTCGTTTGGATGGTGAGTTGAGTCCATTAACATTTGCCGATAGAATTTTTAGAGTCTGTTCCATTTCTTACTGACTTTCCTGTTGTTTCTTCTTTGTTTCTTCCTGTTCCTTTTTTTTGCCTCTTGTTTGCACTCCTTCTTCTTCCTGAATCTCTCCTTCGTCTACTTTCCCTCTTTGTTGTGGGGTTCTTTCACGTTCTCTTCTCTGTTTTTCTTTGGTGTTCCGTCCTTCCTCTTCTTTACTGCCATTTGTTGTCTCAATGCCCATCATTTGGTCATATAATTCCCTTGCTTTACTCTGTGAGTCCACCTTTATTTTCTTTCCCTGCCACGTTACCAACATTCCTTCCGGAGTTGTCCATCTAAAGGGTATGTATCTTTTATTTAATAACGTGGCCAGAAACCAATAGTCTTTTCGCAAGTCTCTTATTCTTTTGGGTATTTGCTTTAGTGTAATTATTTCTTTGTTTCTGTAGAACATTGGTTCGTCCTTTGTTATCTTGTATACAATATCCCTCACCTTCCTTCTTACAAATCTTATATATACCTCCCGGGGGAGTTTGTTTTGTCGGGTGTAATTTGTATGAACTCGGTAGACTTCATCTAATTCATTAATTATTTCATCCTTTTCTCTTTGGAGTGCCTCTGCTATCATCTCCGCCATTACCATCATCAAATCTTCCTCCTGGTCTTCCGCTACATTCTGGAAACGCAGATAAAATGCCGCTTTTTCCATTTCTAATTGGGCCACGGTGTTCTCAAGTTCCTTATTTAATCCTGTCATTTTTGTATCCAGTGCTCCTAATTTTTCTTCCGTCAGTTCAGTTTTTTGTTCTATTTCTTTTATCTTTTGGTCATTTTTTTGAATGATTTCTTGTATTAAATCCATTTTCCCATCTATCTTTTGGATATTGTTCTTGACTTCTCTCTTTACCTCATCCATGTCTTTTCTAGATTGTTCATGATTTTTAGACATGCATTCTTGCATTTTGGCCATGGTTCCCTGGATTGTTATGAGCGTGGCCTGCATTGTTGGCATATTAGGTGTGCTGGGTTGCTTTTCTGATGCAAACATTCCCTCCAAGGTTTTCTGTGTCACTGGGGAGGACGACATTCCCGCTAGGATTGATGTTGTTTTCTTGGCTGTCTTCAACGTGGTTGTGGTGGTGTTGGTCATTTCTTTCAAAATCCTATATTGTTCCCCCAATATTTTATCAACTTTCTCCCAAATCACCATCCAAATTTTATATAATTTCTTTCTTTCTTTTCCTTTCTTTTTTTTTCTTATGAAAGTTCAGTTCAATAACCTTTCAATCACTAGATCTCCTTTCTTTAAATCAATTCCTTTAAATAATTAATTATCTCAATGTAATACTCCGTAAAAATGTAGTAAAAATATAAATTTAAATACAAATATAGATATAAATATATACAAATATATAGCTTATGTAATTAAAGACTAAACAATTGATCAATTCTTAATATCTAATAGTTGGTTATTCAGTAATCAGTAGCTATCCTACTTATTGTATAAAATAAAAAAAAAGTCATAGAAATCAAGAAAAAAAATATCCCAATAATTACTTCTAAGTCTCTATGTATATTATAAATTTTAAATATTTTTCTAAATTGTTAAATACTTGCTAATAAATAAATAAAGAGATAAATATCACTATATTTCTTAATTAATTCCAATAAATACCAATAATAATTTATCTATGTCTAAGTAAAAAAGGTAAGTAGGAGCAGTATTTTTTCAGTGTTCTTATAAGCCTTTTTCGTTATATTTTCAGTGAAGGAAAAAAAGCAAGTTCTTTTACTACTGTTGGAGATCTTTCCGGTTTCAATCTCTAATCTGCACAGTCACTGTATGCAGTCCTTACTTTGCCAAACTTCCTCTCTCCTTCCGTTAGAGCAGCTAAAAAAGAGGGTGCAAAAGATGTCCGTTCTTCCTTTAGTTTCCACTATTTAAGTCTGTTTCTCCTCACCTTTGTTTTCCCTGTTTTGATATTTTTTAGTCTTTCTTCACTGCTCTGTATTCCAGCCCCTTCCTTTTTGCTCACCTTTTCAGTTGCCGCCCATTTACACTCTGAGTTCTTCTTTCTTCGCGCTGCCCCTCTGGAAAAAACTTTCTCTTCGGTTTTGTGCCAAAATTGATAATCCAAATTAATTCTGCTTTCTGTTCCACCTCAGCACTGTACTCATTCCTTTGCTCCCGATGGTCTCAATCGGCTCATCAGGTCTCCGGGCCGGCTGTGCTCGCCGCGGCAGCCAGCTTCTTCCCAAGCCTGGATTGCGGGATCTTCTCAGTACGGCGGGAGATCGCACCTCTCCTCGCCTCCCCCGAAGCTTCCCCTGCTTATTTCCAATCTCTCCGGCACCGGTCTCTGCCAAAAAAGGCACCAAACCTCAGAAAATCAACAACAGAGAGAGAGAGCGCTTCTCTCCTGTGCCGCCATGACTCTACGTCACTGCCGGAAGTCAAAACTAAAAGTATTTTTTGTTGGGGTGGGGAATATAATGAGCTTGTGACTCTTAGTTTATTTTTTATTAAACAGTAGCCATCATTTTAGTGCAATTCTTTTTTTAATTTGATTTATATGACTCCCTTCTCCAGAGACTCAGGGCGACTTACAGTGCGTTAAGCAATAGCCTTCATACTTTTGTATATTTTATACAAAGTCAGCTTATTGCCCCACAAACTGGGTCCTCAATTTACCTACCTTAGAAAGGATGGAAGGCTGAGTCAACCTTGAGCCTGGCAAGATTCGAACTTACTTTAATTGCAGACAGCTGGTGTTAAATTGCAGTGCTTAGTCTGCAGAGCTATCCAGGCTCCATTTATTCTCTGTATCAGGTTGTTGGTTTCTTCTCTTGTCTTCTGATGTACCACAACTAATAAAAATGGCTAAGAAGGGAAGAAGATGAAGTTTGCCAGTCAAAGTGAGTCATCCTGTCTGTGAGGGCCATCAACCAGACAATGGTAACTACCAAAGTCAGCATAAAACTTTTACTTTGTCTTTGAAAAAATAATCTCTTTTTCTCCAGCTTGGTGTTGGCTTTGAGTTCTCCCAGGGAGAGAGAAGAGTTTATCCTTCCTTCTTCCAGATTAATCCCGAGGAATTTCCTCAGTATGTGGGCTTAGTGCAGCTGCTCTTGCATTTCCAGTGGAACTGGGTTGGTCTTTTTGTCCCTGAAGATGACAGGGGAGAACGTTTCATCTCAACTCTGATGCCAATGCTCCAGGAGAAGGAGATCTGCCTGGCCTTCACTCTAATCCTGGAATTGGATGATATTCTAATCAATCAGAAGAAGTTTATTCCTAATTTCCTTACCTTGTCTAAAACAGAAGTGTTTATTCTGTTTGCAGACTTAATGGTTACTAGCACTGTAATAGTGATGATGTATTCTTTTGAAAACGATATGAAATTATCATCTAAGAAAGTTTATATCTTCACTTCCCATTGGAAACTTGGCATGGAAGAATCTGAAAAAACATTGCAATATGTAAAGCTTCATCATGGGGTCTTGCATTTTAGGGACCACCCTGGGAATGTCTCTGAATTCAGCCACTTCCTCTTGTCTTTAGACCCCTTGAACCCCCAAGGAGATGTCTTTCTTCCTCAATGGTGGGAAGCGGTCTTTGACTGCAAGATCCATAAATCAGGAACGATCCCTCCAAAGGGGGAAAAACAATGTACAGGAAAGGAGAATCTGCAGAATCTGCAAAATTACATTTTTGAAACAAGAATGACAGGTGACAGTCACAATATCTACAATGCTGTTTATGCTCTGGCACATGCTTTGCATGCAATGTATGGATCCAGAGTTCGCCCGACCATGATGAGGCTTGGAAAGAGGATCTCAAATGTCCAGTCATGGCAGGTAATTTCTGGGTCTTTTGATTCAGTCCACAGATATAAACTAACCAAGGAGAGAAGCAACCTAGAACTAAGGAGAAATTTCTTAAGGAAGGTTTTACCTTTACAAATCGTAGGTGCCCCATTGCTGGAGCCATTTAAGAAGAGACAGGATGGCCACATGTCTAAAACTGTAGAGGGTTTGTTTCTTGAGCAGAGGGTTGGATTAGAAGACCTCCAATGTCTCTTCCAATAATAGGATTCTGTTTCTATGACAACCACAGCACAGAGCAAGATTCAAAGTGGTCCTAATGGGTTCCTGATCTGAAATTCATCAGAATTTTCTGCATCAAAGGCTAAAATATTAGACATCTCTGAATAGTCAAGTGACCAACCAGGTCAGATGCTTCCTTCCACATGGCCCAGTAGATCAAAACCGGTTCCTGCATTGTGCTGCCTTTGAGAATGAGCTAGAGAAAATCAGAACCATGAATTTTCCATGGTTCTGATAGAAATAATGTATTCACTTCAAACATTCATTTATTAGTCAACAAGACTTTGGAACTGTTTCAAAATGCAGGTAGCAAAGTATCACAAGAGGAAAATCCTAAAATTAAATTTAGATTGTGGAACTAAAAATCTTGTATTTTAGTGAAATTGGAGTTGGAAACCATGCCCAGTGATAAAGGGAAAACTTACTTTCAAAGTAAAATACACCTGATTCTTCAGATCGCCACCGAGAGATGAAACAATGATGTTCTGTTTGTAGCTCTAGCCCCAATACTTCTATTTCTGAAGGTCTCCTTTTTTTCAGATTCTTCCCTATTTGAGGAATGTGCAGTTCAACAACAGTGCTGGAGATGAGGTCTCCTTCTCAGAAGATGGACTGGGATCTGCTCGTTATGATCTTCTCAACTGGGTTTTCCTCCCCAATCAATCTTTTCTCCCCATGAAGGTTGGGCAAGTAAATCCTGAAGCTCCCCCAGGACAAGATTTCACCATTAAATCTGATGGAATCGTCTGGGCCACAAAGGTGAGCTGCAAGGAAATGTTGTAAATTCAGGGAAAGATTCATTCTCTTCCTGAGATGCAGAACATCTTCCTAACTTGAAAAATAATAAATTGAGTCAGAAACTATGGCAATTATTTGGTGAATAACCTGCTTTACGTGTAACACCTTTGAGGTCTGATTTGTGTCATTCCACAAAGGGTTAGCCTTGGGATCAACATCTGCTTGAAATGCAGGATGCAATTATTTATTTATTTATTTATTTATTTATTTATTTATTTATTTATTTATTTTATTTATTTTATTTAAATTTGTATACCGCCCTTCTCCTGGTGGACTCAGGGCGGTGCACAGCCAAGTAAAAAACATCCAATTCAAAAGTTAAAAATTTAAAAGAATTATATCCTTTGGCCGAAAAATTAAGAACCTTACGACTAAAACCCATTAAACAATTAAAAATCTAATATCTCAAAAATGGGGCTGGGGGGGTGGCAGCCCTGCCTGATGGAAAAGAAAAGTTTTTAGGGCGTGGCAAAAAGCCCGGATATCTGATTCTCTGTATCTCTGGGGGCAAATCGTTCCAGAGGGCAGGTGCTGCCACAGAAAAGGCCCTCCCCCTGGGGGTCGCCAGCCAACACTGCCTAGCTGACGGCACCCTGAGGTGTCCCTCTCTGTGGGAGCATACTGGCCGGTGGGAGGCTATTGGTGGCAGAAGGCGGTCCCGCAAATACCCAGGTCCGATGCCATGGAGCTCTTTAAAGGTGGTAACCAATACCTTGAAGTGCACCCGGAAGTCCACCGGGAGCCAATGCAGCTCACGCAGGAGAGGTGTCACATGGGAGCGCCCTCTTGCTCCCATAATCCCCCACGCAGCCGCATTCTGCACCAGCTGGAGCCTCCGGGTGCACCTCAAGGGGAGCCCCATGTAGAGAGTATTGCAGTAGTCCAGGCGGGAAGTGACGAGTGCCTGAGTGACTGTGCGTAAGGAGTCCTGATCCAGAAAGGGACGCAACTGGTGAATCAGAGGGACCTGATAAAAAGCCCCCCTGGCCACGGCCGTCATATGCTCTTCTAAAGACAGCCGTGCATCCAGGAGGACACCCAAGTTGCGAACCCTCTCAGTGGGGGCCAATAACTTGCCCCCAATAGCCAGTGATGGTGCCAGCTGGCTATATCGGGACGCTGGCATCCACAGCCACTCGGACTTGGAGGGGTTGAGTCTAAGCCTGTTACTCCCCATCCAGATCCGCACGGCCTCCAAGCACCGGGACATCACTTCAAGGGCATCGTTGGGATGGCCTGGGGTGGAAATGTACAGCTGAGTGTCATCAGCGTACTGATGGAATTCCACCCCAAAGCCACAGATGATCTCGCCAGGCGGCTTCACATAAATGTTGAACAGAAGGGGTGAGAGGACCGATCCCTGCAGCACCCCACACACAAGGCGCCTCGGGGTCGACCTCTGCCCCCCTGCCAACACTGACTGTGTCCGGTCGGAGAGATAGGAGGAGAACCACCATAGAACGGTGCCCCCCACTCCCAGCCCCTCCAATCGGCACAACATGATACCATAGTCGATGGTATCAAAAGCCGTTGAGAGATCTAACAGGACCAGGATAGAGGAACAACCCCTATCCCGAGCCCTCCAGAGATCATCCACCAATGCGACCAATGCTGTTTCTGTGCTGTGCCCAAGCCTGAAGCCGGACTGGCGTGGATCTAGATAGACAGCTTCATCCAGGTACCCAGGCAGCTGTCATGCCACCACGCTCTCAACAACCAAGCAACAGTGATTTCCATGGAATTCAGTTGTATCCTCATGGTTCTTTCTTTTAGAAATGCTGCAGTTAAGTCACAAGCCTTCCTCCTCATGATGGAATCCCAGTTCCAATCTCCAGCATCTATTGATGTCTCAGGAATGCCAGTGGCCTGAATCCCTCAGGAGCTGTTCCATATTTCTGATAGACGGTGGCACTGTATCTCTTTAGAAGAGAATCTGAACATAGAAGTAGGAATGGGGAAAAGAATGAATACAGCAGGTTCGTTCCTTAAGTAATTACAAATACTTATCTTTTAGACCATCCCCATTGCCAGGTGTGGCATGAAGAGGTGTCATGCAGGAGAGAGGAGAAGAGTTCCAGAGGGCGAGCAGGTTTGCTGCTACCACTGCGATGCTTGTCCAGAAGGGAGCATTTCTAATCAGACAGGTAGAGCAGACTTCAAATTTAAATCTTCCAGAATCAAGGAAGGCATTCATAAAATCAGTATATTTTTGTTATTGTGACCATTTTTGATAAAATTGACATGCATTGATACTTTTCAATAGAAACTTTCTATTGATCCAAACTGCCCTGGCCACAGAGGCCACCTTTCTCGATACTCAGCAAGGATAGTTTGAGGGCACAATTTATCAATCCCCAACTTTCATTTCTGCTTCTACTTTCACCTCCAATTGGGAAACCTCCTTTCAATCTTTTCCTGAGGAAGTGGGGAATGCAGTCCAAGGTTTAATTTGGTCATTTAGTGCCTGCTTCTTCCAGCGTCTCTATCAATCTCTGAGGAAATAGACCTGCCAGAGAAAGAGGAATTCCATCTATTTATGTCTATTCGATAGGGCAGAAAGGGAGGAATGAACAGATTTTTTAAAAGTTTTTTATATTTATTTATTTATTTATTTATATTTGAATTTATATACTGCCCTTCTCCCCCTAGGGACTGAGGGTGATGAACAGCCAAAATTAAAATACATACAATATAAAAGTTAAGATAGCTATAATAAATTAAATCAATCGGCCTCCAATTTAAAACCCCAAAAAACCTAATTAGGCTAGGCCGGCTTGCTGAAATAAAAACATCTTCAGGGCCTTATGGAAAGTGCGGAGGTCCGGGATCAATCATATTCTGGGAGGAAGCTCATTCCAGAAGGCGGGTGCCCCCACAGAGAAGGCTTTCCCCCCATTGCTTGACCGACGGCACCCTGAGGAGGCCCTCTCTGTGAGAGCGTATTGGCCGCTGGGAGGTTATTGGTAGCAGAAGGTGGTCTCGTAAATACCCTGGCCCTAAGCCATGGAGTGCTTTAAAGGTGAGAACCAACACCTTGAAGCGCACCCGGAAGACCACCAGGAGCCAGTGCAGCTCGCGCAGGAGAGGTGTTATCACTGGCATATCAGGCGAACCTGATAAAAAGCCCCCTTGGCCACGGCCGTCATATGCTCTTCTAAAGACAGCCATGTATCCAGGAGGACGCCCAAGTTGCAAGCCCCCTCTGTGGGTTTCAATGACTCGCCCCCAATAGCCAGCGATGGCACCAGCTGGCTATATCTGGATGCCGGCATCCACAGCCACTCGGTCTTGGAAGGGTTGAGTCGAAGCCTGTTCCTCCCCATCCAGACCCGCACGGCCTCCAGACCCTGGGACATCACTTCAAGGGCATCATTGGGGTGGTTTGGGGTGGAGATGTACAGCTGAGTATCATCAGCATACAGATAATAATAATAATAATAATAATAATAATAATAATAATAATAATAATAATAATAATAATAATAATAATAATAATAATAATAATAATTTTATTTCTATACCGCCCTTCTCCCGAAGGACTCAGGGCGGTGTACAGCCTATTTAAAAACACAGAAACAAAACAACAATTAAGATTTAAAATCATTAAATAATTAGGCTCCAATTAAAATCCCAGAAATTTAAAATACCCCAATTTAAAACGTTATGTTAATAGCCCGGCCTGGCAGAACAACAGGGTCTTCAGAGCGCAGCGAAACACCCGGAGGTCGGAGATCTTACGTATTTCCGGGGGCAGTTCATTCCACAGGGCTGGGGCTCCCACAGAGAAGGCCCTCCCCCTGGGTGTCACCAGCCGACATAACTTGGCCGATGGCACCCGGAGGAGACCCTCTCTGTGGGAGCGGACTGGTCGGTGGGAGGCTATTGGTGGCAGAAGTCGGTCTCGAAGGTACCCGGGTCCTATGCCATGGAGCGCTTTAAAGGTGGTAACCAACACCTTGAATCGCACCCGGAAGACCACTGGGAGCCAGTGCAGCTCGCGCAGGAGAGGTGTCACGTGGGCGCAACGAGTTGCACCCATAACCACCCGCACGGCCGCATTCTGGACCAGTTGGAGCCTCCGAGTGCTCTTCAAGGGGAGCGCCATGTAGAGAGCATTACAATAGTCCAACCGGGAGGTGACAAGGGCGTGAGTGACCGTGCGCAAGGCGTCCCGATCCAGAAAGGGCTGCAACTGGCGAATCAGGCAAACCTGATAAAAGGCCCCCCTGGCCACGGCCATCATGTGCTCTTCTAAAGACAGCCGTGCGTCCAGGAGGACACCCAGATTGCGAGCCCTCTCTGTGGGGGGCAAAGATTCACCCCCAATAGTCAGCGATGGCACCTGCTGGCTAAATCGGGGCGCTGGAAGCCACAGCCACTTGGTCTTGGAGGGGTTGAGTCTGAGCCTGTTCCTCCCCATCCAGGCCCGCACGGCCTCCAGGCAGCGGGACATCACATCAAGGGCATCGTTGGGGTGGTCTGGGGTGGAGATGTACAGCTGAGTATCGTCAGCGTACAGATGACACTTCACCCCAAAACCACGGATGATCTCACCCAGCGGCTTCACATAAATGTTGAACAGGAGAGGCGAGAGGACCGACCCTTGCGGCACTCCCCATGCGAGATGCCTCGAGGTCGACCTCTGTCCCCCTGCCAACACAAACTGCGAGCGGTCGGAGAGGAAGGAGGAGAACCACCGCAAAACGGTGCCCCCTATTCCTAACCCCCCTCAACTGCTGCAGCATGATACCATGGTCGATGGTATCAAAAGCCGCTGAGAGGTCTAATAGGACTAGGACAGAGGAACAACCCCTGTCCCGAGCCCTCCAGAGATCATCCACCAACGCGACCAATGCCGTTTCTGTGCTGTACCCCTGCCTGAAGCCCAACTGGTACGGGTCCAGATAGATAGCTTCATCCAGGTGCCGGGGAAGTTGTCGTGCCACCACGCTCTCAACAACCTTCACCACAAAACGAAGGTTGGAGACTGGACGATAGTTGGCTAATTCAGCCGGGTCCAGGGAAGGCTTCTTGAGGAGGGGCCTCACTACCGCCTCTTTCAAGGCGGCAGGAAAGGCACCCTCACTCAAAGAAGCACTTATAATCCCCTGGAGCCAGCCTCGTGTAACCTCCCGGGAGGCCAGCACCAACCAGGAGGGACACGGGTCCAATAAACACGTGGCGGCACTAATCTTACCCAAAACCCTGTCCACATCCTTCTGAGTCACAGGATCAAACTCTATATTCATATTCTTTCTAGCCAGGTTTTACCTACGTAAACTAAGTTGTTCTACAGCCCTGGTTCTGTGAAAACTTCATTTACAAGTTTCTGGGCCTTTTTTCTGCTGACAAACTGCAACTCTGTGTTGCTCTCTGGAAGACTCAGATAGCTATTTCTGCCTTTTAAGGCGTCATCGGTGAGCCACACTCACTTCTCAGATATCCTCCCTGTAAAGGTACAAGTGTCTTTTTCTTTTTCGTAGGCTTTTATGTGCATATTCTTTCTATAAAACAGGCAGGAATCTCAGACTGAAAGCCACATTACTCATGGAAGTACACAGTGAATGGACAGCTGGAACTGAATAAATCCTTGTCTCTGGCTTATCTATCCCCAGAATCATCATAAATGAAGGATGATTTGCTCTTTTTGATGCCCCATAAATAGCACAGGGGATTGTTTCATTACTCCCTTTGTAGGTAGGTCAAAAGCAGAAAGGCAATACTCATATCATTTATGCGGGGGGGGGATAATGTGCATGGTAGTTGTTCAAGAAATCCTTAGACAAAGACTTTTGATTTCAGATGCAGCTTGCTGTGACCCTTGCCCAGAAGACCAATTTCCCAACAAGGAAAAGGACCACTGCATTGCCAAGAAGATCCACTTCCTTGCTTATCAAGACACCCTGGGATACATCTTAGTTTTTCTTCCTTTTTTCCTTTCTGTGATCACTTCTGCAGTCCTGGTGATTTTCTATAAACATCATGACACACCGATTGTTAAGGCCAACAACCGAGATCTCACCTACATCATCCTGGTTTCCCTCCTGCTCTGCTTCCTTTGTTCCTTCCTCTTCATTGGTCAACCAGGGAAGATCACCTGCCTCTTACAACAACCTGCCTTTGCCATTCTCTTTGCCCTTGCAGTTTCCTCTGTGTTGGCAAAAACTGTCATGGTGGTTCTGGCCTTCATGGCTACCAAGCCAGGGAACAGGACAAGGAAACTCTTAGGAAAACCACTGACCAACTCCATTGTCATAGCCTGTCCCCTGATTCAAGCAGTCCTTTGTGTCACTTGGCTGATAACCTCTCCTCCGTTTCCCAGCTGTGACTTTCACTCCTTGTTTGGAGAGATCATCTTGGAATGTAAACAGGGCTCAACTGTAATGTTTTATATTGTCCTCTCTTACCTAGGACTTTTGGCCTTTGTCAGTTTCTCAGTGGCCTTTCTGGCTAGGAAATTGCCTGATAGTTTTAATGAAGCCAAGTTCATTACTTTTAGCATGCTGGTCTTTTGCAGTGTTTGGATCTCCTTCCTCCCCACCTACCTGAGCACCAAAGGGAAGTCCATGGTGGCTGTGGAGATCTTCTCCATCTTGGCCTCTGGAGCTGCTCTCTTGGCTTGTATCTTTTTCCCCAAATGCTACATTATTCTGCTGAGGCCGGATCTGAATTGTAGAGAAAATATAGTAAGAAACAAGAATATCTAACTTATGCAAGTATCGGTCTCATTTATATTTATCTTTGAGATGTGAGTGTGATGATTTCTAAAAGATGATGGCATAAAGGAGGTATTTCTCCATTAAAAATTCCTTATCAGATGCTGCAACTGGTTAGAATTTAACTGTGGTCAGCCAGGCTCACCCAGCCTTTTATTTATCATGCCTTCAAAGTATCCTTGTGTTGTCCAGTGCCCGATGTGGATGGAAAACTGTTTATTAAAGATGTGTTCATTATTTCAAGGAGGACATTTCATATTCTATTCTTTTTAATTTAATTATTTTTAAGGTAGTGATTTAAAGGGTTGGTATCAGTGCTTTAAAGCATGTATGGCCTATATGGTTGTTTCCTTAGATGTCTGAGGCTTTATAGAGATCTCTACCAGTATTCAATTATTTTTAATAACATCTCCCTTTCCATAAAATGACCTCTCGTATGAGAAATAGAAACAATGGAGGAATGGATTCTAATTGGCCCATGAAGTAGTAGACTTGAATTCTCTGGTTTTCAATGAGCTTTATCAAAAATTTCTATGGCAACGTAACTGACCTACTTTTTCATTGAGGGAATATTTCTCTACTGAAGATAGTAACAGTACAAGAGTAGCAACATAATCGATAGTTCGTTAATTATGAATAGGTATGCTTACATCACCTATTCCTTATGCATATATCATTTTCTAGAAGCTCTAGCTCAGATATGTCGAACACAAGGCCCATCCCACCCCAATGCACACATAGGAGTTGGCAAGCACACTGGAGCCAATGGTGTTTTGTAGAAGCTGCAGCCTACTGGCGGACACTGTGGCTCCACAGCCCATTCTGGGCAGGTGGGTCTGAGTGCTGGGACCACCTGTCCGGCCCTCCAAGCAGCAGGCAGAGGTAGAGCCATGGGGCCAGGCATGTGATCCAGCCTGTTGAATGCACTGGCAGCCACCCACTCACCCGTCCACTCTGATACACCATTTTTTAAAAAAATTGATTTATATACCGCCCTTCTCCGGAGACTCAGGGCATCTTACAATGCGCTAAGCAATAGCCTTCATCCTTTTGTATATTTATACAAACTCAGCTTATTGCCCCTACAACTGGGCCCTCAATTTACCTACCTTAGAAAGGATGGAAGACTGAGTCAACCTTGAGCCTGGTGAGATTCGAACCTGCAGTAATTGCAGGCAGCTGGTGTGACCACTTTGTTTTTTGTTTTTGCTTGCCCAGGACCATCTCAGCTGGGATGGGGCAGACAGCTGTGTGACCACTTTGTAGGCCAAATCTCATGCCTCTCACCATGCATCTGCTTCCACCTGATCCTGGTGCTGCCACCATGGGTCTCAGCCCACACCATCCAAACCTCCTCCACCTCCGTTGGACATTTGGCATGAGCCTCCCACCCACCACCCCACCTGCAATGGCCTCAGTTTATAGAAAGAGCAGAAGCCCCCATCCCCAACAGGAAGCTGGGACTTCCCTCCCCACTCTGCCTCTCCAAGGCCCAGAGCTGACTTACCACACCCTGAACCCACATATCTTGGAGCCCCACAGCTAGGCAAGCCATGCCTCGACCCCTGACTCACCTTGTATAAGCAACACCAGCAGGAACAGCCCCCTCCATCAGGAGCCCCATTGTCCCTCACCAGCCCCACCAGCCCAGGAAGCCCAGCCCAGGCAAGGAGAGTCAGCAGAACAGCAGCAGCCTGGAGCAAAAGGCAAGTAGGCCCAGGCATCCCATTGGGGAAATGAGGCTGGGCTGCAGACTCCCAGTGCCCTTGGAGCTCAAGGGTCAGGTTCCTGCAGTCCAGGACCCTAGGCAGCCCATGCTGCCATCCATGGCTGTCCCCCATGGCCCAAGACGGTCAGTGAGGCTCCTCTGGTGGATGAGTGTCTGGCATGCACTCTGATCCCACCCCCCACCCCCTGATGTGAGGAATGTCAAGCTGGCCACGCCTACTTTGGCCACACCCACACTGGCAACTGCAACCACACAGCCATGCCCCCCCGCCCCCCTCAGGCAACAACAATTCTGATCCAACTCTCAATGAAATGGAGTTTGACATCCCTGCTCTAGCTCTTGTTCCACCAGATTCATCCCTCAGGTTTCTTCAGCAGAGCTCTAGATGTCTCTTGATCCGTGGTAGGATTCAAATCATTTAACAACCGATTTGTCCAGGGTCACGTTGGCTGTCGTCGGAGGCATGGCCCATCCCATGGGAGGCCTGGCCCATACTGAGCCTCTTGTGAGAAGCCAACCTGACCCTGGGCGAACCGATTGTTAAATCCCTCCATCCCATTATCAAAGGGTTCCGGGCACTGCACTGCAATGGAGAAATGGGAAATGGAGTGGCCAGCACAAGGGGAGGAGGAGGAGCAGTGAAAGAGGTCTCCTTCCCTCACTCTGGGCGCTCCCTTTCCTGTTTCTCCATTGCAGCCCAGGGCCATTGAGCTTGCCCCCCCCCCACACCCAGATGCCCTCGCTTCTCCCAAGCGTTTCTTTGCCTACCTGATTTCCAGCTCCATCGCATTTCTATCTTGCGTTTCTCATCATTGTGTGCAGAGAAACAAGTTTGTGGGACTAAAAAAATTAGTTCCTGACGGAGCTTGGGCCATTTCCTGAGACTCTGGCACACGACTTGACTGAAGATCTGGTGGCTGCCTGGGATAGGGCGGCCGCCGGGGCTTTAGACTGCGTCATGCCTTTGCGGTCTCTGACCCGATGTCGATCTCAATTGGCTCCTTGGTTCTCCAAGGAGCTGAGAGCTGAGAGAGATGAAACATCGGAAAAGACGCCTAGAGAGTGTCTGGAGGACTAGTCAATCTGATTCCGACTGAACACTGGTGAGGTCTTATATCAAGACCTACCTAACTATTTTTCCACTCTTATCACATCTGCAGAGAACTGCCCAGCCTCCCTGTTTAGAGTGTCCCGTTCCTTCCTGGGGGGGAGCACGGGAAGACCCCTTGCAGGGTCGAGTTGAGGAGTTTGTGCAGTTCCTGCATGATAAAGTCGCTCGGATTTGGGAAGGCTTGGACTCCGACTGGGTGAGTCCAGGGGGGGAGATGGGGTTAGTCTTGAGAACATTATCTGGGAAGAGTTTGACGATGTACCTCCCGAGGACGTGGACAGGATTCTGGGTAGGCTTAGTGCTGCCACATGTTTATTGTACCCGTGTCCCTCCTGGTTGGTACTGACCTCCCTGGAGGTTACACGAGGCTGGTTCCAGGGGATTATAAATGCTTCTCTGAGTGAGGGGACCTTTCCTGCCACCTTGAAGGAGGCGGTGGTGAGGTCCCTCCTCAAGAAGCCTTCCCTGGACCCGGCTGTATTAGCAAATTACCGTCCGGTCTCCAACCTTCGTTTTGTGGTGAAGGTTGTTGAGAGTATGGTGGCACGACAGCTCCCCCAGTACCTGGATGAAGCTGTCTATCTGGACCCTTACCAGTCGGGCTTCAGACAGGGGTACAGAACGGAAACGGCATTGGTCGCATTAATGGATGATCTCTGGAGGGCTCAGGACAGAGGTTGTTCCTCTGTTCTGGTCCTATTAGATTCAGTGTTTTACACTGTCCTGGCCTACCTGGGTTTTCTGGCTCTCGTGAGTTTTATCATGGCCTTTTTGGCTAGGAAATTGCCTGACAGCTTTAACGAAGCCAAGTTCATTACTTTTAGCATGCTGGTCTTTTGCAGTGTTTGGATCTCCTTCCTCCCCACCTACCTGAGCACCAAAGGGAAGTCCATGATGGCCATGGAGATCTTCTCCATTTTGGCCTCTGGGGCTGCTCTCTTGGTCTGTATCTTTTTCCCGAAATGCTACATTATCCTATTTAAACCCAATCTGAATTGTAGAGAAAATATAGTAAGAAACAAGAACTTCTAAGTAATGCAACAGCTGGTCTCATTTATATTTGTCCTTCAGGCATTTTTAAAATGTGATAAGATTTTTGAAAAAATGATGATATGAAGGAGAAATTTGCCCATAAAATTTCTGTATATTGGTAACAATATACAGCAACAATCACCCAGCCTTCCCTTTATCCTGTCTTCAAATCACCCTTGTATTGTCCAGTGCCCTGTGTGGATGGAAAGCTAGTTTTTAAAAACGAGTTTATTATTTCAAAGAGGAAATTTTCTCATTTTAATCTTTTTTAATTTATTTGTTTTTTAATATAGTAATTGAAAGGATTTGTTTCAGTATCAGTTTTTTTTAAGCAGATATGGATCTCTCTCTCTCTCTCTCTGTCTCTCTCGCTCTCTCTCTCTGTCTCTCTCTGTCTCTGTCTCTCTCTCTCTCTCTCTCTCTCTCTCTGTGTGTGTGTGTGTGTGTGTGTGTGTTAATTTGCAATATATAATTTTTATGTTTTATTAAAAGACAAATAAGGGAAGAAAAAATAGGAAATTAAGGGAAGGAAAAGTAGCGGGGAAAAGGGGGTGTTGAGAGATACAAGGGGAAAGAGAAAAAAAAGAAAGAAAAGGGGCACTGACTTCCAACACTTCTTAGCATAGTACAAGAAAATCACATTCCAACCTCAACTTTTTGCTTTTACACATTAATGTATAACTAGCCATTCCTATAACATCAAATCTTTCTAATTATCAAAACCAAAGTCAAAAGTTCCATTTTTTTTCTTTACAAGCACAAATTCCAGAAATGATATCAAAATGAAAATATATTTTCTTCTTTGAATAAAATAATCAATTTAACCATTTCTGCTTTATCTTTCTTGCTATCAAAATAAAAATGTTTTCTCTGGAGAGAATTTATCCAGGGTGCACTCTTAACAAATAATTCTTCTGTGGTACAGTATCAGTTTTTTTAAGCATATATGGATGTTTCCTTAGATGTCTGAGGCTTTAAGAAATTCCTTACTAGTATTAAGTTATTTTTGACAACATCTTCCTTTCCTTCAAATGGTCTGTCATGTGAGAGGAATAATCAGAGAAGGACTGTGTGCTAATTGACCCGTAAAATAGAGATCTTGAATTCTCTGGTTTTCCAAAGCTTTAACAAAATGTCTATGGCAATGTGACTGATATGTTCTTTGATGAAGAGAATGCTTCTTTGTTGATGACAGTAATAGTAGATTAGTGGGAAAATAACTGATAGACTGTTAATTATGAATATGTATGATTACATCCTCTATTTCTTATGCATAAGTCATTTTCTCCTCCTTCCTCAACTGTAGAAATCAGAGTGCATCCTTTGGCCTTCAAGAGTTCCTCCCACTATTATTTGGAGAGAATTTATCCAGGGTGCACTCTTAATAAATAACAACTTAACAAATGAAAACTTGAATGCATTTGGGTCAATATTAAAGGGGGGGGAATGACATTGCCATAGGTCTATACTATAGGCCACCCAACCAAACAGAGGAAGTAGTTGAACTTTTCGCTAGTCAGCTAATTAAGGTATGTAGGAAGCACATCACAATAGTACAATAGTAATGGGGGATTTTAATTACTCTGACATTAACTGGGAGACAAATTCTGCACCAAGTGGAAGATCCAACAGGTTCCTAACAAACCTAGCAGACAACTTTGTTTCCCAAAAAGTAGGGAAGGGAACAAGGAGATCAGTCATATTGGACTAAATTCTCACTAACAGAGATGAAATGATAGAAGGTGTTGAAGCTACAGGAATTTGGGGGGCAAGTGATCATACAATATTGGAATTCAACATTATGCAAACACAAGTAGTAGAGCAAAGTCAAACTAGAATCTTGGACTTTAAGAGAGCTAATTTCAATAAACGTAGAGAGAGCTTGAGAAGGATTCCATGGATGAGCATCCTCAAGGAGAAAACAACTCATGAAGCTTGGGAAATTTTGAAAAGTGAGATTATAAAAGCCCAGTCTAGCACAATACCAATGAAGAAGAAAAACAATAGATCTCAAAAGAAACCAGCATGGCTGCATAAAGAACTCTCTAACAATATTTTTTTTTTTAAAAAAAAGGACAAGTATAAAAAGTGGAAAGAGGGGCAAATAACTAAGGCAGAATATCAGCAAATAGCCCGAGTCTGTAAAGATGAAGTGAGGAAAGCTAAGGCTCACAATGAACAAAGGCTTATGACTAAAGTAAAAAATAACAAAAAAAAAAAAAGCTTCTTCCAACATATTAAAAACAAGAAAAAAGTCAAGGAAACAATTGGCCCATTGCTGGGAGAAAGTGGCAAGAAGGTGACAAGCAACAGGGAGAAAACAGAACTACTTAACTCATTTTTTGCATCTGTCTTTACACAAAAGGAAAAAAACAGTCCAACCTATCAAAAACAGCACCACAAAAAACAGATTTGGAACACAAGTTAAAATAGGGAAGAAAATGGTAAGTGAACACCTGTCTACCCTAGACGAGTTCAAATCACCAGGACCAGATGGATTACACCCCAAGGTTCTGAAGGAACTGGCAGACAAGATCTCAGAACCACTGAACTATATCTTTCAAAGATCCTGGAGCACAGGGGAACTGCCAGAAGATTGGAAAAGAGCTGATGTAGTTCCCATCTTCAAAAAAGGGGAAAAAAAAAACAGATCCAGGAAACTACAAGCCTATCAGCCTATCCTCAATACCAGGGAAGATTCTGGAAAAGATAATCAAACAACAAATCACCAAACACCTAGAAGCAAACCAAGTAATAACCAAAAGCCAACATGAGTTTGTCAAAAACAGATCATGCCAGACTAATCGTATTGCATTCTTTGACAAAGTGACAAAATTAGTGGACCAGAGGAATGCTGTTGATACAATTTACTTGGACTTCAGTAAAGCATTTGATAAAGTAGACTATAACCTACTACTAGATAAAGTAGAAAAATGTGGGTTAGACAGCATCACCACCAGATGGATTCGTAACTGGCTGACCAACCACACTCAACATGTAGTCCTCAATGGAACTGCATCTACATGGAGGGAAGTTTGCAGTGGAGTACCCCAGGGCTCTGTTTTAGGCCCAGTGCTCTTCAACATCTTCATCAATGACTTGGACGAGGAGATAGATGGGGAACTCATCAAATTTGCATATGACACCAAGCTGGCAGGAATAGCCAATATTCCAGAAGATAGGCTCAAGATACAGAAGGATATGTATGCACAGGTACCATATATGTGGTACCTTGCTCAATAGCAGTAACTGTGAGAGGGATCTTGGAGTCCTAGTAGACAACTGTTTAGATATGAGCCAGCCGTGTGCAGCACCTGCCAAAAAAGCCAACACAGTTCTGGGCTGCATAAACAGAGGGATAGAAACAAGATCACGTGAAGTGTTAATACCACTTTATAATGCCTTGGTAAGGCCACACTTGGAATATTGCATTCAGTTTTGATAGCCACGATGTAAAAAAGATGTTGAGCCTCTAGAAAGAGTGCAGAGAAGAGCAACCAAGAGGATTAGGGGACTGGAGGCTAAAACATATGAAGAACAGTTGCAGGAACTGGGTATGTCTAGTTTATTTATTTATTTTGCTTTAATTTATATGCCGCCCTTCTCCGGAGACTCAGGGCAGCTTACAATGCGTTAAGCAATAGCCTTCATTGTAGCCTGACTTTTGTATATTTATACAAAGTCAGCTTATTGCCCCCACAATCTGGGTCCTCATTTCACCTACCTTTGAAAGGATGGAAGGCTGAGTCAACCTTGAGCCTGGCAAGATTTGAACTTGCAGTAATTGCAAGCAGCAGAAGTTAATAACAGTGCTTAGTCCACTGTACTACAGGCTCTTCTCTTCTAATGAAGAGAAGGACTAGGGGAGATATGATAGCAGTGTTCCAATATCTCAGGGGCTGCCACAAAGAAGAGGAAGTCAAACTATTCTCCAAAGCATCTGAGGGTAGGACAAGAAGCAGTGGATGGAAACTAATCAAGGAGAGAAGCAATTTAGAACTAAGGAGAAATTTCCTGACAGCGAGAACAATTAATCAGTGGAACAACTTGCCTGCAGAAGTTGTGAATGCCCCAACACTGGAAATTTTTATGAAGATATTGGATAACCATTTGTCTGAGGTGGTGTAGGGTTTCCTGCCTGGGCAGGGGGTTGGACTAGAAGATCTCCAAGGTCCCTTCCAACTCTGTTATTCTTTTCTATTCTAATTTTTCTGTGAGACTTGATTATTGGTTTTTGGCATTTGACTCTACTGTGGTTTTGGGAGGATTAAGGAATAAGCAGTTGCAATGGCCACATAAACATTACAGACAGTTCTTTTTTTATCAACAAGGATGAAATGGTAACTTTGCAATACATCGGAATGATGGGAATGGGACAGTTGGCCACAGTTGCCTGACCCTAGTTCCCCCCCACTTTGTCCACCCATCCCAATCCGCACTTCTCTGGCAGCCCCTCCACATCAGCCCCTCCCCTGTGGCCTTGTGCCAGGCACTTTGCCAGAGTACAATTTGACCTGCCTGATTTTCCACACAGAACTATTAGCCATGAGTGTCTCATTTATTCTTACACCAAACTGGTCCCAGAAGGTCCTTCCCACCACATTGACCTCCTCCTCTTCCACTGCATCCTAGAATTGGGGCCCCTCCCCATTTTTTTCATCTCCTCGCCACATGACAGTCACTCTTGGCAAAGAAGAATTGGGGCCAGGCAGGCTGCAGCATGATTTTGGTAACAGCCACCAGTGGCCTCATTCAGTTGTGGTCACTTGGAATATGGTGGCTGCTTCTGTAACTGCACCATGTGGCCTTGTAACAAAGTGATTTGTTCTGCTTCCCTCTGGCTGTTTGTGGAGCATTGCAAAAAATTCTGGAGCTCCAGCGAAGGTGGAATTTCAGGCGGGAATCAATAAAAGTGATTTGGCTTTTAAATTTTATTTTCTGAGTCCAGAATATCATACATTAAAAGGGGAAGATAAGCTATTTAAAATTATTATATTGATCTAAATAAAAAAAAATTCAAGAACTACATAACAAGTTTAAAAATTAAAGCCAGAAGTAATGTAAAACTCTCTATAAAACATTATATAGCATTTGAGGACCAGAAAGTAACAGTCCGGGCATCAACAGCTCAGTTCATAGAAGACCAAAGTTTCTTGCCTTTGGGGGGATATGGAGAGCAAGAGAAGAAGACAAGAGGAGAAGGTGGCACTTGGGAGCATCTCTGAGGAGGACTACTTGGAGCAAAGCAAGTGGCTATGGGTGTCCTCAGCTGACTTGAGACTGGAGGAGGCACCTGAACTTGATTCTGCCATGGGGAGTCATGCCATCTCCTGCTCAGAGAAAAGGGGGAAGACCTCATGAGTCAAGATGGGAAGGGAGAGATCTCATCCATGACAGAAAAGATTCTCCTTGTAGACCCTGCCAGCTGAGAGGCTGGGCCTCTCTTTGATAAGTTTCCAACCATTATTCTTCTCCTTCCTCAAATGATTTGGAAAACAAATTGACCCCTTCCTTGGTGGGACCGCACCTCAAATATTGGAAGAGTGCTATCTATGCATCTTTGGAGTATAATCCTGCTGGCCACATCACCATGGAAATTGTTTTCAGACAATACTGGTTCTTTCAACCAAGAAATAGAGATGAACACCATGGCCAAGAGTCAGGCGTAACTGAAAAGGAAACTTTTATCTTTCTGCTATCATTTCAATCCTTATTCTCCTCTTTGTTAGTGTAGATATACTATTTCCCTTAAAGATACAACATATGAATTCATGTTCCTCAAGGAAGAGTTGTGAGTCCAGAAGGGCCCTCAGATTACACAACAGCTCATCTGAGGCATTGCACACTTTGGGGGGAGGGGGAAACAGGGTCAGAGGCAAGGCGAGGATTGAGTGAAGTCAGAGTTGGCTTCACTTGGTGCGTGCTGACATGACGTTCCTAATATACAACCGGATTTTCCTTGAAACTTTGCTTGAGGCTCTTGCTTTTATTAGGGCATTGGTCGGAACCCTGACAGCCAATCCATCAGGCTGATTGAAGAAGGGGGATCCCTTGGGTATTCTGGCATTGGGTTGAAGTCCATACCACTTACTAACTTGAAAGGGGTTAGTTCCATGCTACTGTGAACAGCATTATTGTACCTGACCTCAGCGAATGGCAAGAGATCTGCCCAATTGGACTGCTGGTAGTTCACGTAACAGCTCAGGTATTGTTCTACCATGACATTCAGTCTCTCTGAATGTCATTGGTGCTTGGATGAAAGGCCGAGCTAAGGCCTTGGGACAACCCAATGGACCACAGGAACTCCCTCCAGAATTTAGCCATGATCTGCACTGTGATTGACTTATTCTCCAAGCAGGCACACTTCTTTCTTGAGATAGGTACCATAGTGCTCCCTGAGCAGAAACTATTAGTCCAGGAACATCCTAGAGTGAATAAGAGTCCTAAGCATTACAGTTCAATGTCATGCTGAACCAAAGAGCCTTGGTGGCGCAGCAGACTAAAGTGCTGTTAAGTAGCACTTAGCTGCCAGCTGCCTGCAATTACTGCAAGTTCAAATCTCACCAGGCTCAAGGTTGACTCAGCCTTCCATCCTTCCGAGGTAGGTAAAATGAGGACCCAGATTGTGGGGGCAATAAGCTTCTTTTTATGACTTTGTATAAAAAGAACACCGCTTAGGGGGCCCCGAAAGCCCTACTAAGCAGGTATATATAAAAGTACGAAGGCTATTGTTTAACATATCATAAGCCGTCCTGAGTCTCGGGAGAAGGGCGGCATATTTTATTTTTATTTTATTTATTTTATTTCGAATTTATATACCGCACCTTCTCCCGAGGGACTCAGGGTGGTGTACAGCCAGATAAAAACATACAATACAAACATTAAAAACAATTAAAAGAATATATATTAATTTGGCCCCAGTTTAAAATGACAAACCAATTGAAATATTTAAAAATATGTTAAGCCAGCCCAGCTTGCTGAAAAAAGGAAGTTTTAAGGGCACGGCGGAAGGCACCGAGGTCTTGGATTCTCCTTATCTCTGGGGGCAGCTGGTTCCATAGGGTAGGTGCCCCCACAGAGAAGGCCCTCCCCCTGGGGGTCACCAGCCTACATAGTTTGGCTGATGGCACTCCGAGGAGGCCCTCTCTGTGATAGCGTATTGGCCGCTGGGAGGTTATCGGTAGCAGAAGGTGGTCTCATAAATACCCTGGCCCTAAGCCATGGAGTGCTTTAAAGGTAAGAACCAACACCTTGAAGCGCACTCGGAAGACCACTGGGAGCCAGTGCAGCTTGCGCAGGAGCGGTGTTATGTGGGAGCGCCATGCAGCTCCCGTAATTACCCGTGCGGCCGCATTCTGGACTAGTTGGAGCCTCCAGGTGCTCTTCAAGGGGAGCCCCATGTAGAGAACGTTGCAGTAGTCCAGGTGAGAGGTGACAAGGGCATGAGTGACTGTGCACATGGAATCCCGATCAAGAAAGGGTCGCAACTGGTGAATCAGGCAAATCTGACAAAAGGTCCCCCTGGCTACAGCCGTCAGATGTTCCTCCAAGGACAGCTGCATATCCAGGAGGACTCCCAGATTGTGCGCCCTCTCCGAGGGGGCCAAAGACTCGCCCCCAATAGTCAACGATGAAGTCAGCTGACTATATCGGGATGCCGGGAACCACAGCCACTCAGTCTTGGAAGGGTTGAGTTTGAGCCTGTTCCTCCCCATCCAGATCCACACAGCCTCCAGGCACTGAGACATCACTTCAAGGGCATCGTTGGGGTGGCCTGGGGTGGAGATGTACAGCTGGGTGTCATCAGCGTACTGGTGGTACTTCACCCCAAAGCCACGGATGATCTCACCCAGCGGCTTCACATAAATGTTGAACAAAAGGGGCAAGAGGACCAACCCCTGAGGCACTCCACAAATGAGAGGCCTCGAGGTCGACCTCTGCCCCCCTGCCAACACAACCTGCGACCGGTCAGAGAGAAAGGAGGAGAACCACCGTAACATGGTGCCCCCCATCCCCAACTCTTCCAACCAGTGCAGCATGATACCATGGTCGATGGTATCAAAAGCCGCTGAGAGGTCTAACAAGGCTAGAACAGAGGAGCAACCCCTGTCCCGAGCCCTCCAGAGATCATCTATCAATGTGACCAATGCTGTTTCTGTGCTGTGCCTAGGCCTGAAACCCGACTGGAACAGATCTAGATAAGACATTTCCTCCAGGAATTGTGGAAACTGTCGCGCGACCACTGTCTCAACAACCTTCGCCACAAAGCGAAGGTTGGAGACAGGATCGTAGTTGGCCAATATTGCTGGGTCCAGGGAGGGCTTCTTGAGGAGAGGCCTCACCACCGCCTCTTTCAAGGCAGTGGGGAAGTGACCCTACTCAACCAAGCGTTAATAATTCTTTGGAGCCAGCCTCGTGTAACCTCCTGGGAAGCCAGTACTAACCAGGAGGGACACGGGTCCAATAAACATGTGGCCGCACTGAGTCTCCCCAAAATCCTGTCCACGTCATCTGGAGTCACAGAGTCAAACTCTTCCCAGATAACATTCTCAAGACTGTTCCTTGTCACCCTGCTCGAATCTTCCCAGTCAGAGTCCAAATCCCCCCAGATCTGAGCAATTTTGTCATACAGGTATTGTCCGAAATCGTCAGCCCTGCATCCAGGGGGTCCTCCCGCACTCCCGGATGGAGCAGGGAGTGGGTCACCCTGAACAGGGCGGCCGGATGATTCTCTGATGATGCAATAAGAGCAGAAAAGTAATTAAATTTTGCTGCTTTTATTGCCACTAGGTAGGTCTTAATATGCGACCTTACCAGTGTTCGGTCAGATTCAGTGAGACTGGCCCTCCAACCATTCTTGAGGCGTCTTTTCAAGCGCTTCATCTCCCTCAGCTCCTTGGTAAACCAAGGAGCCGCGTGGGAACGGCACCGGGTCAGAGGCCGCAGAGGCACGACTCGATCCAAGGCCCCACCAGCCGCCCAATCCCAGGCAGCCATCAGGTCCTCGGCCGAGTCATATGCCAGATCCTCAGGAAGTGGCCCAAGCTCCATCTGGAACCTATCAGGAGCCATCAGGTGCCTGGGGCGGACCCATTTTGTTGGCTCCACCTCCCTGCGGCGGGGTGTAGTGGTTTAAATCGAATAAATAAATAAATAAATAAATAAATAAATAAATAAGAAAAATTCCACTTCTGGGAGAACCAATCATGCACAGCTGCCTGTTTTTGCTAAGATTCAAACTGAGACTGTTCCCTCCCATCCAACCTTCCTGCCCCATTACTCTCACACTAGCTGACCAACTGTGGCACAGGGCAAACTCCATCTTGTTTCCAGGGGGCCAGTTTCATGGAGGTCAAATTCACAACTTCATCATGACTCCATCTCCTCTGTGCATTACAAGAAACACAAACATGTTTTTCCATTCTGGTGTATGAGAAGATATCACTACATGGGTAAAACAATTGCTTTTCCTTGCAATTATCAGAGGTACAGTTATTCATAGTGTATCCCCTGTGGATTTCCAGACACAAAGATCTTCCAGGATGAAACTTGCTTTAAAAATTATCTCTGAGTTCACCAGATGGGGGGCAGAAATGTCACCTTAGCCTGCCTTGCAAAGAGCTCGTTCCTGGGTTTGAAGAGACTCAGATGCCTTTGTTTCCTCTATGGTCATAGCCCAAAAATAGGTAAGAGGAAGCATTGTTGATATAAATTTGTCCTGGTGCCATCCAGGTGGCACAGGTGGTGTCTGAACTGCTAAAGTTCCAGTGAGATCTCAGGAGAAACCTTCAAATCAGTTTCTGCACAAAGTTTGTTTTCTGTTCTAGGAGGGAAGAAGACAAGAAAGATGGGGCAGGAGTCATGCTACTGTTGATGCCCTTTGGCTCCTATCTCCAACTTCTCTGAAAAGGCTGCAAACCATATGTGTGTGAAGAATGATTCAGCAGGAATCATGCTACTGTTGATGTTGATGCTCTTCTGGCTCCTGGCTCCAACTACAGTGAAGAGGCTGCAAACCATATGTGTGTTCAGGGATTATATCAAGTTAGATGAAAGCTACTATAGGCCTGGTGATCTTATTATTGGTGGGAATTTGCCCTTGGGAATCATTGGAAGGTCTCCTGTCCTGGACTTTAATACAGTGAATTTTGTTTTAGATATTCTGTAAGTTTCAGTTGGAGGGGAAACATGCAGATAATTGTTCTCTTTGCTTTAAATTCAGGGACGTTTTTCAAAAATACTTCTAGTATTTGTACTGTCTTAGTGTAGTGCCCATTTTGTGCTCTTCTCAGTAAATTAGCAAGCTCTTGAAATAGCTGGAATTCTCAATCTCTTCATCAGGAACACGATAAAAAACAAAAATGAAGAGGGAACAGAAAAGATGCAGATTGTAGGAATGAAATTGTGTACACTGTTATCTATATGTATATGTGTAAATAAATCAATATTAGAATTATATGCATAAAGGATAAATTGAAGTAAGGGAGGAAAAATGGATATGGAAGAAATGTTTACCAATGTGAAATTGTTGAGAAGAAGAAAATTGTAAAAGATTCTTTTTTATTTTTTAAAAAAAACTGTTTAATAAAAATTATTTTTAAAAATAAATGAAGAGGAAAGCTGTGCTAGCCTCATGAAAAAGTAAATTATAATATTAATCTGAACAGTAACTACGGGTAGAAAATTCAAATAAAAGCTCAACACTCTTCAAGTGTTTAGGAGTCACAAAAAAATCCTCTCAGTGTTGGAATCAGCATTGCTAATGAATAATGGCCTTCAGTAAATTGATGAGGTGACTCCCACTGTAGTCCTGTGCTCAGCAATCCTTACCACACCTGAAGAAGCTGCTCCAAGGGGAACCTTAAATAATTATGGTGAAATGGAAGCAGTTGGAAACGATTACAGCCACTGCAACAGAGTAAATATGGCAGGGATGATAGAAAGTATAAAACAGTCCATGCTATTTATGGAAAGGCTTGTCTCCTTTCTGACAAAGTAATATTCTCCAATGTTTTTCTCACTGAAGACTCACTACCAGTAACTACCAGCAGTTCCTTGCATTGATGTTTTCTGTCTCTGAAGTCAATAAGGATTTTCTTCTGCTTCCCAACATCACCCTTGGCTTCCACATCTATCGCCATTTCCAGACAGAGATATATATTTCCTTAAACAGCCTCTCCATGCTCTCCTCACGAGGCCAAGTGGTTCCAGGGTACAAGTGTCACCTGCAGGACACTCTGCTGTCCGTCATTGGTGGTCTCAGTGCCAAGTCCTCAAGGCAGATGGCCTCCATCTTCAGCATCTTTAAGGTCCCGCAGGTAAGAGAGCTCCACTGGATAAAGTATGGAACAGACAAAGATCAAAAACACACACATAAGCCAAAGATGAAACTAAAAGTAGGTTTTTTGGGAGGCTCATATAATGAGCTTGTCACTCTTTGATTACCCTTTATTAAAGGGTAGCCTCATTTTACTGCCATTTATTCTCTGTATCAGGAGGGTAGTTTCTTTTCTTGTCTTCTGACAACTAATAAAAGTGGCTAAGAAGGGAAGAAGATGAAGTTTGCCAGTCAAAGTGAGTCAGCCTAACTGGAGGGCCACCAAACACACAATGATAACTACTAAAGAAAGCATAAAACTTTTACTTTGTCTTTGAAAAAAGAATCTCTTTTTCTCCAGCTAGGTGTTGGCTTTGGCTTCTCTCAGGGAGAGAGAAGAGTTTATCCTTCCTTCCTTCGGATTAATCCCAAGGAATCTCCTCAGTATGTGGGTTTAGTCCAGCTGCTCCTGTACTTCCAGTGGAACTGGGTTGGTCTTCTGGCCCCTCAAGATGAGAGGGGAGAACGTTTCGTCTCAACTCTGACGCCAATGCTCCAGGAGAAGGAGATCTGCCTGGCCTTCACTCTAATGCTGGAATTGAATGATTTTAAAACCACTCTGAATAAATTAATTTTCAATTTCCCTACTCTGTCTAAAACAGAAGTGTTTATTATCTTTGCAGACTCAGCTGCTATTAGCACTGTAATGATGGCGGTACATTATTCTGAAATATACAGAAAAGTATCATTTAGGAAAGTTTGTATCTTCACTTCCCATTGGAAACTTGGCATGCAAGAATTTGAAGAAATATTGCAATATATAAAGTTGTTCCATGGGGTTTTGCATTTTAGGGACCATTCCGGGGATGTTTCAGAATTCAGCCACTTCCTCCTGTCTTTAGACCCCTTGAACTCCCTGGGAGATGTCTTCCTCCCTGCATGGTGGGAAATAATCTTTGGCTGCAAGATCAACAAACCAGGCAAGATCCCTCCAAAGGGAGTGAAACTATGTACAGGAAAGGAGAATCTGCAGAATCTGCCCAATTACATTTTTGAAAAAAGAATGACAGGTGACAGTTACAATATCTACAATGCTGTTTATGCTCTGGCACACGCTTTACATGCAATGGATGGATCCAGAGTGCGACTGACCATGATGGGGCTTGGAAAGAGGATTTCAAATGTTCAGTCATGGCAGGTAATTTCTTGTCTTTTGACTCAGTCCCAAGAAGGTTAGATCAGAAGCTCCCCATGTGAATTTCTGCTGTTTAGTTTAGTTTAGTTTAGTTTAGTTTAGTTTAGTTTAGTTTAGTTTAGTTTAGTTTAGTTTAGTTTAGTTTAGTTTAGTTTAGTTTAGTTTAGTTTAGTTTAGTTTAGTTTAGTTTATTGTCATTGCACCTCGTACAATGAAATTAAATCAGGGGTGAAATCCAGCAGGGTCTGACAGATTCTGGAGAACCAGTAGTAGAAATTTTGAGTAGTTGGTAAAACCGGCGAATACCGAGTGGGAATGGAGATTTTGCAATATATTTTCCCCCAGGAGTGGGGTGGGAATGGAGATTTTGCAGTCTCCTTCCCCTGCCACGCCCACCAAGCCATGCCCACAGAACCAGCAGTAAAACAATTAGGATTTCACCACTGAATTAAATGCTATCTTTAGTGTACATTACATATACAGTAAAAAATAAAACAAAAACACACATCCTCCATTTTCTATACAATTGAATTGAAAACTCCTCATATTGCATTAATATTTCACTGTACAGCAGAATTCAGTAAGGTTACTGCCCTGGTATAGAATCTGTTTTTCAGCCTATTTGTCCTTGTTTTTATTATCCTGTACCGCCTGCCAGATGGTAATGGTTCAAAAAAAGGGTGCCCAGGATGAGATGGATCCTTAAGAATGTTTTGCAGGAGCTGTAGAGCTCTTCCAAAGAGGGGAGAGAGCAAACAATGATCCTCTGGGCAATGGTGTTTTTTTTTTCTTTTTCATATTTATCGTATCTTGTCCTCTCTCATTTTCTCTTTTGTCCTTTCTCTCATTTTTAAAATTGTTACCCTTTTAATTCTCCCCCTCAGTCTTTTCCCATTTCCTTCTCTTCCTTTCTTTTTTGGGTGATATTCCCCCCTATCCATATTTTGTTTTTCACTGTCAATCCCAGTGTAATCTTCAATTATTTTCCTTTCAACATTATGTTCTTGCTTCACATTTATATTCTCTTTTTTCATTTTTTTATATTCTAACCAGATTTCCACTTCTTTTTCACCCTTAAATGCTTCACACACCGTTTTAAACATTTCCATTAACTCCTCATGTTCCCATTGTTCCAAATTGTCAATTCAAAGAAATTTTTATTTTAATTTATATGTAGTTAAAATTCAGGTCCATATAGTGTCTCTCTCTCCTTTTGATTTCCAAATGGTATCCAATTCAAATATTTATCTAAACCATCCAGTTTAGAGCTTTGTTCTTTTTCTCTTTCAAGGTCGGGATCCAGCTGTTTAAACAAGTACTCCTTCCATGTTTAAAGCATTCGTTGTGGTGCTTTCTTCTCTCTCCAGTTCACAAATCCCCAGGCAACACAATATCACTTATAAATCCACATCACAAATACTTTTTCTTCAATTTATTTTCCTTTTATTGTTAAAAAAATGCTTTCTCTCAGTTTTCTTTTTCTTTTATTATTTCTAATTTTTCCAAATTAGAAATGATTTATTCATTTTAAACATTCATTTATCAGTTAACAAGACCTTGGGACAAAGGAACTATTTGAAAGTGCATGTAGCCAAGTATCA
The DNA here is from genome assembly GCF_029215685.1 of Pituophis catenifer annectens. NCBI lineage: Eukaryota > Metazoa > Chordata > Lepidosauria > Squamata > Colubridae > Pituophis > Pituophis catenifer. The sequence continues at coordinate 346,330,765 of NW_027256881.1, read as the reverse complement.
CAAGAGGAAAATCTTAACATTAAATTTAGATTGTAGAACTAAAATTCTTGTGTTTTGATCAAATTGGAGTTGGAAACCATGCCAAGTGATAAAGAGAAAACATTTAGTTTCAGAGTTAAATACACTTGATTCCTCAGTTTGTCACCAAAAGATGGAACTAGCTTCTCAAATATAAACCCATCTTTTCAAGATGCCCTTTCTGTGATGATAGAAGCCCTGATGTCTCATTTGTAGCTGTAGCCCAAATACTCCTATTTCTGAAGGTCTCCTTTCTTTCAGATTCTTCCCTATTTGAGGAATGTGGAGTTCAACAACAGTGTTGGAGATGAAGTCTCCTTCTCAGAAGATGGACAGGGATCTGCTCGTTTTGATCTTCTCAACTGGGTTTTCCTCCCCAATCAATCTTTTGTCCCCATGAAAGTTGGGCAAGTAAATCCTGAGGCTTCCCCAGGACAAGATTTCACCATTAAATCTGATGGAATCATCTGGGCCACAAAGGTGAGCTGCAAGGAAATATTGTAAATTCAGGGAAAGATTCATTCTCTTCCTGAAATGCAAAATACCTTTCTAACTGGAAAAATAATCAATTGAGTCAGAAATCTGCCTTGCATGTAACACATTTGAGGTCTGCTTTGTGTCATTCCACAAAGGGTTAGGCTTGGGAACAACATCTGCTTGAAATGCAGGATGCAATTACTGCAGCCAACAGTGATTTCAATGGAACATTGCTGTATCCTCCTGGTTCTTTCTTTCAGAAGTGCTGTAGTTCAGTTACAATCCTTTCTGTGCAGGCTGAGATCCCAGTTCCAATCTCCCACATCCATAGGTCTGTCAGGAATGCAACTGGCCTCAATCCTCAGGAGCTGTTCCTGATTTCTGATAGATGGTGACAATCTGAACATAGAAGCAATAAGGAAATAGGAATGGGGAAAAAAACGAATCCATCAAATTGATTGCTTAGGTCATCACAAGTACTTCTCTTTTAGACTATTCTTTTTGTCAGGTGCACCACTATGGTGACTCGATTATTCTGAAGATTTTTTGAAGATGGAAATATCAATGTGCAGATTTAATGACACATGATCATTCAATAGACCTTCTCGAGTATTTCCCTTTCTTCTTTTAGAGGTCGCCCTTTGCCAGGTGTAGCATCAAGAGGTGCCATGCAGGAGAGAGGAGAAGAGTTCCAGAGGGAGAGCCGGTTTGCTGCTACCTGTGTGACACTTGTCCAGAAGGGACTTTTTCAAATCAGACAGGTAGAGTAGACTTCAAAGGTAGATTATCCAAGACCAAAGAAGACATTCATTAAATCTGTTTTGTTTATTGTGATCATTTTTGATATGATTGACAGGCACTCATGCTTTTCAGCAAAACCTTTCAGTTGATGGATCTAAATTGCCCTTTGTCCAGAAGGGACCTTCTCTAATCAGACAGGTAGACCAGACTTCAAATCTAAATTTTCAAGAACCAAAGACATTAATTAAATCAATATATTTTTGTTATTATACAATTGAAATTCAGTCATACTTCTCAATAGAACCTTTCAGTTTAAAGAACCAAACTGCCCTGGCCACAGAGGCCACCTTTCCTGATCCTCAGCAAGGATAGTTTGAGGGCACAATGTATGAATCCCCAACTTCCATTTCTGCTTGTACTTTCACATCCAGTTGGGAAACCAACTTTCAATCTTTTCCCGAGGAAGTGGGGTTTACGGTTCCTTAATTTGATCATTGATAGTGCTTCTTCCAGCATCTCTATCAACCTCTGAGGAAACAGACCTGCCAGAGAAAGAGGAAATTTATCCATTTATGTCTCTTTGATAGAGCAGGCGGGAGGGAAAAAAGTCTGAAGGAACAGGTTTGATGTACAAAGCATAGACATTAAGGCAGGGATAACAAACAAAAACACAACATTCCTGGATAACAGAGCTGTTGTTCTTTTGTAAGTTCCATTATAAAATGGGGAAAAAAGCAGGCAGCAACCTCAAACTGAAAGCCACATTACTCATGGAAATGCCCATTGAATGGATAGCTGGAACTGAATGAATCCTTGTCTCTAGCTAATCTATCCCCAGAATCATCGTAAATGAAGGATGATTTGCTCTTTTTCTGTTCCATAAATTGCACATGGGTTCTTTCATTATTCCCTTTGTGGGTAAATCACCAGCAGAAAGGCAACAAACGTATCCCCTTTGAGGTAGAGATAATGTGCATGGTAGTTGCTCCACAACTCCTTAGACAAAGACTTTTGATTTCAGATGCTGCTCGCTGTGAACCCTGCCCAGAAGACCAATTTCCCAACAAGAACAAGGACCAATGCATTGCCAAGAAGATCCATTTCCTTGCCTATCAAGACACCCTGGGATACACTTTAGTTTCCCTCACTCTTTCTCTCTCTGTTATCACAACTGCAATCCTCATTATTTTTTATAAATATCATGACACACCAATCATCAAAGCCAACAATCGAGACCTCACCTACATCCTCCTGGTCTCCCTCCTGCTCTGCTTCCTCTGCTCCTTCCTCTTCATTGGTCGACCAGGGAAGCTCACCTGTCTCTTACAACAATCTGCCTTTGCCATTCTCTTTTCCCTGGCAGTTTCCTCTGTGTTGGCAAAAACTGTCATGGTGGTTCTGGCCTTCATGGCCACCAAGCCAGGGAACAGGTCAAGGAAGCTTTTAGGAAAACCACTGACCAACTCCATTGTTATAGCCTGTCCTCTGGTCCAAGCCCTTCTTTGTGCCACTTGGCTGGTCACCTCTCCTCCATTTCCCAGCTGGGACTTCCACTCCTTGTTTGGAGAGACCATCTTGGAATGTAAGCAAGGCTCAGCTGTAATGTTTTACATTGTCCTCGCTTACCTGGGTTTCCTGGCCCTTGTCAGTTTCACAGTGGCATTTCTGGCTAGGAAATTGCCTGATAGCTTTAATGAAGCCAAGTTCATTACTTTTAGCATGCTGGTCTTTTGCAGTGTTTGGATCACTTTCCTCCCCACCTACCTGAGCACCAAAGGGAAGTCCATGGTGGCTGTGGAGATCTTCTCTATTTTGGCCTCTGCGGCTGGTCTCTTGGCTTGTATCTTTTTTCCCAAATGCTACATTATCCTATTGAGGCCGGATCTGAATAGTAGACAAAACATAGTAAGAAGCAAGCATATCTAACTAATGCAACAGCTGGACTCATTTATATTTGTCTTTCAGGAATATTTAGAATCTGATTTTTAAAAAAAATTGACAAGAAGGAGGAGCTTGTCCATTAAAGAATTCCTTCTCAAGTGTTGCAACCGGTTCCATGTCAGGTCCCATAGATCTCTATTGGGACGCTGCCATTTGGGTTGGATTTTTTTGTGCCAAGTTTTGTTTGCTTTGCTGCACCTTGTGGGAAATAGGGAGGGGGAAAGGAATGTGCTTTGAGCCATCTGCTTTATCTCACCACTAGAGAAAGGAAATTGAAGTGTCTGGGAATTTACAGTTATCACCATCTCTACCTGAGTTTCTCAAAACATCTTCACACCCTGGGATTGGCTTGATGTTGAACTGGACATTGGGAGGGGCTTTGCTTGTAGTGTTTTAACCTAACACTTTGAGTGGGAAACTTCAGTTCCTGCCTACATTTCTTTTGCTATCACTGTCTTTCAATAAAAATTCCTTTTGAAATGATAATTGTTTCAAGAGTTCTGCTTTCTTGAGAAGACTGGCAAGGCAGGACCTTACATTACAATTTACCTGTGGTCAGAAACTATCATCCTGTCTTTGTTTATCATATTTTCAAAGTGTCCTCAGTGAAACTTGTTCATAAAGATGTGTTTATTATTGCAAGGAGAAAGGTTTCTTGTTTATTCCTTTTAATTTAGTTCAATTTTTAAGTTAGTATTTTAAAGGGATATGTTCAGTATTAGTGTTTTTAAGCAAATATGGTTGTTTCCTTTGATAAACAAAGTATGTCATAACTGTTTGCATTATATTAATAACCTCTCATGATATTTCATCTCTTGGACATCCATGCTAAACAATCATGATTAATCTCTATGATTGCATAGAGAGTCTGCAGAGCAATAATTCAACCCATGCCCACCCATCAACTCATCACAATAAAATTTCCTTAATGAGTATACATTCCCGGAAAGGTCAACCAGAACACGACAGTCATCCCAGTTTCCTAACTAAGGTTAGGACGCATTTGCCAATCATACAATCCTGTGACATATGTAATTTAAGGGTGATAACGAGCACCTTGAATGGCATCTTGTGGGAATCTGGGAACCATTGCAGCTCATGCAACAAAAGTCTAGATGGATGAACATAGAAGTGCCCAATATTGTGAGCACCTCTTCATTTTGGACCAGCTGCATGAAACAATAGATTTTTTTTTTTTTTTTTTTTTTTTTTAGTATTTAGTATTTGTTTTAAATTGATTGGGGTTTTAAATCTGTCTGGGCCAAACTATTTAATTCAATTTTATCCCTGCTTTTTAAATTTTGTATGTATGTATTTTATTGTTGGTTGTTCACCGCCCTGAGTCCTTCGGGTGTAGGGCGGTATATAAATCAAATAAAAGTCAAAGTAAAGTAAAGTAAAGAATATTCATAGCTCAGGTTTAGATTGTAGCAGTGGTTTATTCTCCAAGCTTCCCATTTGGCTCTTGGACATTTCATGACCCAACCATGTAACATCTTCAGTAGATGTTTGGGTGAAGTGTCTTGTTTCTTCCATTTATATAAGCCTTATGTGGTGTTGTGGTCAGTTGGTCACGTGACTGGTTGTTTGTGTGGCACAAAATTGAGGAGGTGGTCAGTTCTGTCATTCATTAGTCATTTGGATGGTCCAGTTTCTTATAGGTACATATGCTGGTTTTAAGTCAGTGTGTTTACTGATGAAGCCATTTGTAGAGGGTCAGGCTTCATTGAATTTGTGTACATGATGGTTTTTTGCTTGTCCAATAACTTCAGCTTTGGCCCAGTCGAACCAGTGTCATAAACTTTTAATGTGGCTTAAAAACAGGGACTTTTGATCCCTGTTTGGGCTTGACTACCAGCTGGTATTCACAAATTCTAGTTTTCAAGTGTCATCCTGTTCATCCAACATGGAACTGGCTGCATTTGTTGCAATTTAATTTGTATATTATGTTGGTGCCATATTCCTTCCGTATTTTGTCTTTCATCATTGTTAGTTCTTATCTGGGTAAATGTGGGTTTCTGAGCTCTTGGTATTCCCAGTAGCCTGGCAGTTACTTCTGAGGAGAAGCTGAACATGTAAAACATTGTATGATTCAATGGGCAAGGAATTTTGGATATAATGTGATGTTTGAACAATGGGAAAATGTGTGGATGAAAGGTTTAAAATTTACACTAAACTATAATTTAAAAGAAAAAATTTATAAGATGATGTATTGCTGGCATTTAACACCAGATAAGTTATCCAGAATGTATAACGGTATTTCAAATGAATGTGTGAAGTGTAAAAGCAAAGGAACCTTTTCCATTTATGGTGGACATGTGATAAAGCAAAGAAAATTTGGAGTAAGATTCATATTATAATAAAGAATATTCTTGAAATGAAAATAAAAATGAAACCAAAAACTTTTCCTTTGGGTTTAATGGAAAAAGACTTGGAAACATTTTTTGATCTTATATAAGTTGACAGCAGCAAGACTATTATACGCACAAAAATGGAAGGAGTCTAAGATTCCCACTATGGTTGAATGGCTACAGAAGCTGATGGAGTTGTCAGAAGTGGCCAAATTGATCGTTTTGGTTAAAGGAAAGAATATAAGTACCTTTGTTTCCACATGGAAACCGCTTCTGAACTTTGTGCCTCAAGTGGAAAAAAAGAATGAAACTTTGATTTTGGGTTTTACTGATTAGATTGATACGTTTTTATAGAAATGGATAGTTTATATTACTATGGGAAAACAAAAAGTTGTGGTTTGATGTTAATGATTTTTTTTTAATTTTTTATTTTTAAACACAAACAAACATAAAACACAAATACATATAAACACAGATACATTGATACAATACAAAAAAAAAAAGAAAGAGTGTATCGACTAACTCCTGAGAAACTATCACATTGCATGCTTTTTTTTTTTTTTTATACTGCAAGAGAGGGAGTCGGAAGGCAATGTTTCTCCTTTTCTTTTCCCAAATTTCTTTTCACTTTTCTCTTCTTGTTTCCCCCTCAACACACTGTGTCTTCATATTTACTTTTGGGGAGAAATTAACAGACTTAATTAGAACAATTTATTTGAAACAATCAGCCAGAATAATAATGAATGGAGAAATGACAGAGAAGATTAATATAACTAAATGAGTAAGACAGGGATGCCCCCTGTCACCTCTATTATTTATATTATCTTTGGAAATATTATTAATACAAATTAGGAAAAATCAAACAATAAAGGGTTTGAAAGTCAAACAGGAGGAATAGAAGGTCCAAGCATTTGCAGTTGGTTTAGTTTTTATAATGGAAGATCCTTTGGAGATGGGAACTATCTTGATAAATCAAGTTGAAGAATTTGGTAAAGTAGTGAGGCTTAAAATAAATAAGGAAAAAACTAAAATATTAAGGAAGAATTGTACAAAAAGACAACAGGAAGAATTGGAAAGGAAATTGGGGATTCAAACTGCTAAAAAGGTGAAATATTTAGGAATTTGCCTTATAGCGAAATGTTCTACAATGAAAGAAAATTATTACAACAAATTCAAAAAGACTTAGATATTTGGGCCAAATTACAGTTATCCTTAACAGGTAGAATAGCCGTGATAAAGATGAATGTATTACCTAAATTATTATATCTTTTTCAATCAATACCAATTAGACTAGGAAAACCATTCTTTGAATATCTAAATAGAATGATAGACAAATTAATTTGGCTGGGGAAAAAAGCCCAAATAAAACGTAAATTTCTGCAGGACTCCAGAACCAAAGGAGGATTCGGCCTATCCGATTGGGAATTATATTATCAGGCGGCTGCAATAACTTGGTTAAAAGATTGGATTCAGTTAAGAAATAAGAGAATATTAATATTGGAAGGCCATGACCTCCAATTGGGATAGCATGTGTTCCTTTGGGAAGGGAAAATTAAGACACATACATACTTCCATACGTACATTTAGCACATACTTAATGCTGAATGCTTTGATCGATATTTGGAATATTATAAAGAAAAATCATTATATGAAAGTTCCAGTTTGGATATCAACGATGGAGGCCATAATCTATCCCAATGTACTGGACTTAAATAAAATAGTAAAATATTGGGACCTATTAGATGAAATTGGAAATTTAAAGTCAGGATTAGATTATTAGAACAGGATCTAATAAAACAAGGAATAAAAATTGACTGGTGGCCATACTTACAGATTAAAACAAAATATAAAAAAGATAAGGAACAATTTGGCATATACAGAGAACAATTGGAACTTGATAAGATATTATTAGGACCCGGGGGAAAAATGATCACAAAAATGTATAATTTTTTGTTGAAATTTAAAATGGAAGAGGAAACCGTGAAAGAAACAATGATCAGTTGGGCAAAAAGTTTTGGACATAATATTCATTTGGATCAATGGGAGAGAATATGGGAGCGAAATTACAAACTAATGATGTCAGCTGCTTATAAAGAAAATCTTTACAAAATGTTCTACTGATGGCATTTGCCACCAGCAAGATTGGCCAGGATGTTCTTGAATAGGTCTCTGAATTGTTGGAGGTGTAGACACAAACAAGGGACATTCTACCACATGTGGTGGACCTGTCCTAAGATTAGGAAATTTGGGGGCAAGATTAAAAAATGGCTGGATGAAATAATAGGGCAGAAGATAGAAAGAAAGCCAGAACTGTTTCTCCTGGGTATTTTGGAAGGGAAAATGCAGAAATTTATACAATATATCATATTACACATACTAACGGCAAGTAGAATTGTGATAACACAAAATTAGAAACAACCAGACACCTCTCCAGATCAAATCATAATTTAAAAATATATATGAAAGCGCAGAGATGAACAGATTATCTATGGAAATGAAGGAGAGGGAGGACACCAAATACTATTTAATATGGAATAAATGGTATTCCTGGCTGGAGAGTAAACATAAAATTTAAGGGATGTTTTTGTTATGAGATCGAATTGTAAATAGAAATCAAGATAATTTAAATAAAGATATAAGTTTAAGATAGAGATATTTAGAAGTAGAATTTGTGTAAAGAGGTTAAATAGGTTAGAGATACCGATGCAGAAAAGTTATTATTAGTATTGAAATTTTGATATGTTTGTTCTTGGTTGTTTATATCTTTTGTTTTGTGTTTGTGTGTGTGTGTTTTTTTTCTTGCTTTTTTGTGTATTATGTTTCTTTTTGTATTGTGCATTTTAATCTTTGGAAATTTAATAAATATTATTATTTTTTTTAAAAAAAGAAATGGAGTTTGACACCCCTGCTCCAGTTCATGTTCAGTCAGGTTCATTCCTCATGTTTCTTCAGCAGAGCTCTGGATGTCCCTTGATCCTTTTCAGCTCCCTCAATTGAATCCTGGGGCATGTTGGGAACAATGGACCCAGAGAGGCTGCATGTGAGCAAGATCGCATGCAATCTTGGATTTTGCACGCAAGATCTCAGTAGCTTTCCTATTCCAGGTAGTGGCCAAGGCCTCAGAAGGACCATGGAGCAGAGCCTGGGGTATAATCCTCAATTCCCTTTGGAACCTCATCAGACACAAAGAGTAGACTGGTCAAAGAGATCCACCCCCTGCAGAGAGGGTCAGCATAAAAGAATCTCAAAGTCATCAGGCCATGATCTGGCCAGGACAAAGCGGACCAGGGCAACTCCTCCTCAGATCAGGTTGGAAGTGATCTGCTTTGAGTTGAGCCAAGAAGGATGGTGGCCATGGTGAAATGCCTCAAAGGCCAGCCCCAGAGATGGCAAATGGATATCCCTCAAGACAATAAGCCTCGGGAACCCCACAGTCAACTGTCACATGCCCTCCAGAGGCTCAGACATGGAGGTTGCTATGCAGCAAGAAGGCTGGTACAGTAGTAACAATCCCAACTGGTCCTGTGAATGAATCTTCAAGAAAAGACCTGACAATTTGGGGAGCAGTACCCCAAAAGACCAAAAGAGAGACCCAGGGGACAATTGCTACCCTTAGGCTAGAGCAACAGAAAGTTGCAAGTCTTGAGAAACCTGAAGCTTCATGGGGAGACTGGCTGGAAAAATAGCAGTCTCTGATGAGCTCCATGAAAATCCAGCCGAACTAACCACTCTTGGGTCTTTGTACTGGAACCATCCTGTAGGAATGGCAAAGAAGGAGAGGCATCTTGGATGTCCAAGAGGAACAGGCAAGATCCTCGATAGGCCAGAAACAGCTCTTCAGACTGGCAGCGGAGGGGGGGGGGGCGGCCATTTCAAAATGACTGCTCTGAAGCTGGGACAACCAGACTAAGTTTTTGTGCAGGAGCGGTGTTTGAATGGAGTGCTGGTACCGGGTGAATGATTGGTCAACTCACAGGTAAAAGAAAATTTTGAATGTGGATATTAAAAGGTATCCCAGAGCTGAAATGAGTGGCTAATTGGCATTTGGGAAATTCCACGGAGGGAGAAGGACAAAGCGGAGACTAAAATATCAAAGCCCAAGAAGATTTTTGCATCTATAATTGGATTTGGAGAAACTAAAAATAATGAAAGAAAAGAACCTGAGGAAAAGTATTTTTTATGTGGATTTAAAGTATTTTTGACAGTTTTAACAATTAGTTGGTTTGAGAGCAATGAGGATTTGAGAGAGACATCTGCTGGTGGAAAGAGAGTACTGCAATACTTGGTGGAAGTTAGAAAAGAAAGTACAGCTGTGACTTTGACTTCCGGAAAAGATAATTTGGAAACTGTGAGAACTTTTAAGGAGTGTTTGTCTTTCTACATTGCTTGGTTTCGATTCTCAATGGCTGTGAAAGATAACAAATCTTCAACTTGGAGTAGGCTGGACAAATATTTCAATTGGACATTAGAATTTGAGAATAAAAAGAGACTATATGGATTTTAAGTTCTAATTAAATGTGACATAATTCAAAAGTCTTAACAATTTGTTAAATTGGCAATATGGAGTCTTGGATGTGTGAGGAATTAATTGAGATGTTTAAAACTATGCGTGAATCTCTAATAGGTAATAGAAAGTCAGAAATTTTGCTGGAATACACAGAGCAGGAAATAGGAGAGAAGGTGGTAAAAGGGAGCATAAATGAGGAGCAAGAAAATAATATTGAAGGAAAAGGAATTGAAAGCAAAAAGCAGTTAGATGATTTCATTGGGATTTACAGTGGCAAAAAATGAGTGGATGGGGGGAACATCCCCCCAAAAAAGGGTAAAGAGGGAAACAGCGGGAAGAGAATAGGAGAAAGCTTGGGGAGAACTACTCGAATAATATATTTAAAAGTGAGAAAAAGATACAATACATATAAAAAAAAGTTAAGAGAATGGAATAAAAGGAGAAAATCATCAAGAAGTGGATTTTTGGAGAGACTAAGAGAAAATGGTTAAAGAAGGGAAGATTAGTGGAAAGGAGGAAGGAAAACAAGATACATATTAGTAGATTTAAGGGAATTATATTAATATTATTAATTGTGGATGGTCAACTAAGTTAAAGGGTTTTTATGTAAGATTTGAATATGATGGTGTATATTGTATATAGTAAAACAGAATAGCAGACGAAATGGGAAACGGCAATTTGGTTTAATTTTGAAGACAATTTAAATTAAGAGAAGAAGTTGAAATGTTAAAAAGTGGGATGGGGAATTTGAGAAATATATTTAGTAATTGAGAAATAAGATGTTATTGGAAGAGATTAGGAATTAAAGGGTGGGTAGTGATATTGTTTATGTATTGAGAAGAACATAAAATAAGATAAAGAAGTGTGGAAAGAGAATATTATGGCTGAAATTGGAAACAGAGATATGATGTAAAATGGATTTGAAAAAAAATGAACATGGCAGGAGCTGAAATAATAAGATATGGTGAAAAATGATTAATTGGTGATAAAGGATTATATAAAAGAGATGAATATGGGAAAAATGGGAAGATTAGAATAGATTGTAAAGATTATTATGTATAAGATGTGAGCCGGTCAACAGTCTGTTCATAAAATATGTATAATGAAAGAAAAATTCAAATGAAACTTGTTTACAAAAGAAAGAAAGAAAGAAAGAAAGAAAGAAAGAAAGAAAGAAAGAAAGAAAGAAAGAAAGAAAGAAAGTTGCAAGTCTTGCAAAAAAAAAATTGCACTTAATATCCTGAGATTCTTCCTCAAATTCCATTTCTGCCTTGTGCCACTATTCCCAAGTAGCCTTCAAATGATCTGACCCAACTAGGGCATAAGCCAAAATCCATCTTGTGTGCAGGGATCACTTTCATGGAGAACAACTACACACCTTCCCATGACTCCATCTGCTCTGTGAATTACAAGAAGAGACACAAACATGTTTTCCATTCTGCTGTATGAAGAGAAGCTGTTGCTAAGGGGAGAGGACAATGGCTTTCCCTGCAATTATCAGAAGAACAGCCATTCTTCTTGTGTCTCCTGTGGATTTCCAGACACAAAGATCTTCCAGGATAAAACCTGCTTTAAAAAACATCTCTGAGTTCATCAGATGGGGGGCAGAACGTGTCACCTTAGCCTGCCTTGCAAAGAGCTCACTCCTGGGTTTGAAGAGACTCACATGTCTTTGTTCTCTCTATGGTCACAGCCCAAAGACAGGTAAGAGGAAGCATAGTTGCTATAAATTTGTCCTGGTGCCATCCAGGAGGCACAGGTGGTGTCTGATCTGCTAAAGTTCCAATGAGATTTCAGAAGCAACTTTCAAATCAGTTTCTGCCTAAACCTTGATTTCTATTCTAGGAGGGAAGGTGATAATTATGACCGGGCAGGAGTCATGCTACTTCTGATGATGCTGATGCTCTTCTGGCTCCTGGCTCCGACTACAGCAAAGAGGCTGCAAACCATTTGTGTGCTCAGGTGTTATATCCAGTTAAATGAAAGCTACTATAGGCCTGGTGATCTCATTCTTGGTGGGCATTTGCCCTTGGGAACAACGTTAAAGTCTCCTGTCCCAGACTTTAATACAGTGAAGCTTATTTTTGATAATGTGTAAGTTTCAGCTGAAGGAGAAACATGCAGATAATTGTTTTCTTTGCTTTAAACTCGGGGACCTTTTTCAGAAATGCTTCTTCTAGTGTATTCTACTGTCCTGGTGTAGTGCACATTTTGTGCTTTTCTCAATAAATTAGCAAGCTCTTCAAATAGGCTGGAATTCTCAATCTCCTCATCAGGAAGATGACAAACAACAAAATTGAAGAGGGAAGCTGTGCTGGCCTAGTGAAAAAGTCAAATTATAATATTAATCTGAACGGTAACTTCTGGTAGAAAATTCAAATAAAAGCTCAACACTCTTCAAGTATTCAGAAGTTACAAAAATCCCTCTCAGCGTTGGAATCAGCATTGCTCATGTGTAATGGCCTTTAGTAAATCTATGAGGTGACTCCTACTGTAGTCCTGTGCTCAGCAATCCTTACCACACCTGAAGAAGCTGCTCCAAGAGAGTCCTTAAATATTTACGGTGAAAGGGGAGCAGCTGGAAAGGATTTCAGCCACTGGAGCAAAGTGAATATGGCAGGAATGATAGAGAGTGTAAAAGAGTCCATGATATCAATGGAAAGGCTTCTGTCCTTTCTCACAGTCATCCAAGTTCAGCCAAAGGAAATCCTTTGAATAAAAACTGTAACATTTTTCTCACTACAGATTCGCCATCAGTAACTACCAGCAGTTCCTTGCACTGATGTTTGCTGTCTCCGAGGTCAATAAGGATTTTCTTCTGCTCCCCAACATCACTCTTGGCTTCCACACCTACCGCCATTTCCAGAGGGAGATTGAGATTTCCTTAAACAGCCTCTCCATGCTCTCCTCACGAGGCCAAGTGGTCCCAGGTTACAAATATCACCTGCAGGACACTCTGCTCTCCGTTATTGGTGGTCTCAGTACCAAGTCCTCAAGGCTGATGGCCTCCATCTTCAGCATTTTTAAGATCCCACAGGTAAGAGAACTTCCTTGGATGCATTATGGAATAGATAAAGATCAAAATCACACACAGAAGCCAAACATGTAACCAAAAGTAGTTTTTTTGTGGGATGGGGGCATATAATGAGCTTTTGACTCTTAGATTATTCTTTATTAAAGGGTAACCAGCATTTTAGTGCCATTTATTCTCTGTATCAGTTTCTTCTGTATGGTTTCTTCTCTTGTCTTCTTACAACCAATAAAAATGGCTAAGAAGGGAAGAAGATGAAATTTGCCAGTCAAAGTGATTCAGTCTGACTGGAGGGCCACCAACCACACAATGGTTACTACTAAAGTCAACATAAAACCTTTACTTTGCCTTTGAAAACAGAATCTCTTTTTCTCCAGCTCGGTGTTGGCTTTGAGTTCTCTCAGGGAGAGAGAAGAGTTTATCCTTCCTTCTTCCGGATTAATCCCAAGGAATCTCCTCAGTATGTAGGTTTAGTCCAGCTGCTCCTGTATTTCCAGTGGAACTGGGTTGGACTACTGGCCCCTCAAGATGAGAGGGGAGAACGTTTCATCTCAACTCTGATGCCAATGCTCCAGGAGAAGGAGATCTGCCTGGCCTTCACTCTAATGCTGGAATTGGATAGTATTCTAATCGCTCAGGACAAGTTTATTCTCAATTTCCATACCTGGTCTAAAACAGAAGTGTTTATTCTATTTGCTGACTTAGCTGTTACTAGCAGTTTAATAGGGGCAGTAAATTTTTTTGAAAAATTCATAAAAGTATCATTTAGAAAAGTTTGTATCTTCACTTCCCATTGGAAACTTGGTGTGGAGGAATCTAAATACATATTGCGATATTTAAAGGTTTTCCATGGAGTCTTGCATTTTAGGGACCACTCCGGGGATGTCTCTGAATTCAACCACTTCCTCCTATCATTAGATCCCTTGAACCCCAAAGGAGATGTCTTTCTCCCTCCGTGGTGGGAAGCGGTCTTTCGCTGCAAGATCCATAAATCAGGAGAGATCCCTCCAAAGGGGAAAAAACAATGTACAGGAAAGGAGAATCTGCAGAATGTGCCCAATTACACTTTTGAAAAAAGAATGACAGGTGAAAGTTACAATATCTACAATGCTGTTTATGCTCTGGCACATGCTTTACATGCAATGTATGGATCAAGAGTTCGACCGACCATAATGAGGCTTGGAAAGAGGATCTCAGATGTCCAGTCATGGCAGGTAATTTCTTTGGTTTTTGACTCAGTCCACAGACACTTAAATTGGAAGCTTCCCATATGAATTTCTTCAGTTACTGATTAAATGTCTGCATTCTCCCATACCAATTCATCTGAGACCCTGCCCCTCTTTTTAGTTTACCATTTGTTGTGCTACACAACTTGTTGTGTGAAAACAGCTTCTGATTAAGAATGGATGGAAACTAACCAAGGAGAGAAGCAACCTAGAACTAAGGAGAAATTTCTTAAGGAATGGTTTATCTTTATAGGTCATGGGTGCCCCATTGCTGGAGCCATTGTAGAAGAGACAGGATAGCCACTTGTATAAAACTGTAGAGGGTCTGTTGCTTGAGCAGGGGGTTGGACTAGAAGACCTTCAACGTCCCTTCCAATACTGTGATTCTGTTTCTATGACAACCACAGCACAGAGCAAGATTCAAAGTGGTCCTAATGGGCTCCTGGTCTGAAATTCATCAGAATTTTCTGCATCAAAGCCTGAAATGTTGGATCTCTCTGACTAGTGAAGTGATCAACCAGGTCAGATACTTCCTTCCACGTGGCCCAATTGATCAAACCTGGTTCCTGCCTTCTGCTGCCTTTGACAATGAGCTAGAGAAAACCAGTGGAATTTTCCGTGGTTCTCTTAGAAATGGTTTATTCATTCCAAACATTCATTGATCAATTAAAAAGACCGTGGGAAAAAGTAACTATTTGAAAGTGCACGTAGCCAAGTATCACAAGAGGAAAAGCCTACAATTAAATTTAGATTGTGGAATTAAAATTCTTGTGTTTTGCTCAAATTGGAGTTGGAAACCATGCCCAGTGATGAAGAGAAAACTTTTAGTTTCAGAGTTAAATACACCTGATTCCTCAGATTTCCAGCAAGAGACAGAAGTAGCTTCTCAAATATAAACCCATCTTCTCAAGATGCCCTTTATGTGATGATAGAAGCCATGATGTTTCATTTGTAGCTTTAGCCCAAATACTCGAATTTCTGAATGCCTCTTTTATTTCAGATTCTTGCCTATGTGAGTAATGTGCAGTTCAACAACAGTGCTGGAGATGAGGTCTCCTTCTCAGAAGATGGACTGGGATCTGATTGTTATGATCTTCTCAACTGGGTTCTCTTCCCCAATCGATCTTTTGTCCACAGGAAGGTTGGTCAAGTAAATCCTGAGGCTCCTCCAGGCCGGGATTTCACCGTTTACTCTGATGGAATCATCTGGGCCACAAAGGTGAGTTGCAAGGAAATGTTCTAAATTCACAGAAAGATTCATTCTCTTCCTGAGGTGCAGAATATCTTTCTAAGTTGAAAAATAATCAATTGAGTCAGAAATCATGGCAGTTATTTGGTGAGAAATCTGCTTTGTATGTAACACATTTGTGGTCTGATTTGTGTCATTCCACAAAGAGTTAGGCTTGGGAACAACATCTGCTTGAAACGCAGGATGCAATTACAGCTAGTAACAGTGATTTCCATTGACCACTGTCACTCAGTTGCATCCTCATGGTTCTTTATTTTAGAAATGCTGTGGTTCAGTCACAATCCTTCCTCTGCAGGATGAAACCCCAGTTAAAATCTCCACCATCTGTTGATGTCTCAGGAATTCCAGTGGCCTGAACCCCCCAGGAGCTGTTCCATATTTCTGATAGATGGTGGCAATGTATCTCTTTAGAAGAAAATCTGAACATAGAAGTAGGAATGGGGAAAAGCATGAATGCAACAGGTTCATTGCTTAGGTCATCTCAAGTATTTCTCTTTTCTCTTTCAGAAGGTGCCCTTTGCCAGGTGTGGCATGAAGAGGTGCCATGCAGGAGAGAGGAGAAGAGTTCCAGAGGACAAGCAGGTTTGCTGCTACCAGTGTGAGGCTTGTCCAGAAGGGACCTTTTCTAATCAGACAGGTAGGCAAGACTTCAAATGTAAATCATCCAGGATCAAAGAAGACATTCATTAAGTCATTTTTTTGTTATTGTTATTTTTATGAGATTGTCATGAAATCATATCTTCCAGGAAAACCTTTGCTGAAATCAGTTTCCAGATATAAACTGCCCTGGCACAGAAGCCACCTTTCCCAATCCTCAGCAGTTCCATGCAGGATATCTTTAGGGCTGAATTTATGAATGCCCAACTGGGATTTCCATTGGTACTCTAACATCCAATTGCAAAAACTGCCTTCCAAACTTACCTGAGGAAGTGGGCTGTGAGGTCCAAGCTTTAATTTTTATTATTCAGAATAAGCTCCTTCTGTCAGCACTATCAACCTCTGAGGAAATAGACCTGCCAGGGAAAGAGGACATTCATTTATTTATGTCTCTTTGATAGAGCAGGAGGGAGCAAAAAACATCTAAATGGACAGATCTGAGATACGAAGTAGAGAGGTTAAGGCAGGGCAGGTGTGAAATCCAGCAGGTTCTGACAGGTTCTGGAGAACCGGTAGTGGAAATTTTGATTAGTTCAGAGAACTGGCAAATACCAGCTCTAGCTGATCCCAGAGTGGGGTGGGAATGGGGATTTTGCAGTATCCTTCTCCTGGTACACCCACCAAGCAACACCACACCTACCAAGCAACACCCAAAGAACCAGTAGTAAAAAATTTTGAATTTCACCACTGAAACAGGGATAATATACACACAAACAAAACAGCAGCATTTCTGGATAACAAATCTGTCTGTCTTCTATGGGTTCCATTATAAAATGGGAGAAAAAAAAGGCAGCAATCTTAAACTGAAAGCCACGTTACTCATGGAAGTGCAGAGTGAATGGATAACTGGAATTGTTTAAATCCTCGTCTCTGGATAATCTATCCCCAGGATCATCGTAAATGAAGAATGATTTGCTCTTTTTGATGTCCCATAAATTACACATGGGTTCTCACAACACGCCAACAGCAGAAAGGCAACACTCATATGTTCTCTAAAGTAGGGATAATGGGCATGGTAGATGCCCCTGAAATGCTCACAAAGACTCTTGATTTCAGATGCAGCTCACTGTGAACCCTGCCCAGAAGACCATTATCCCAACAAGGACAAGGACCAGTGCATTGCCAAGAAGATCCACTTCCTTGCCTATCAAGACACCCTGGGATACACTTTAGTTTTTCTTGCTCTTTTCCTCTCTGTGGTCACTTCTGCAGTCCTGGTGATTTTCCATAAATACCATGACACGCCAATAGTCAAGGCCAACAACCGAGACCTCACCTACCTCCTCTTGACCTCCCTCCTGCTCTGCTTCCTCTGCTCCTTCCTCTTCATTGGTCAACCAGGGAAGCTCACCTGTCTCTTCCAACAATCTGCCTTTGCCATTCTCTTTTCCCTTGCGGTTTCCTCTGTTTTGGCAAAAACTGTCATGGTGGTTTTGGCCTTCATGGCCACCAAGCCAGGGAACAAGACAAGGAAACTCTTAGGAAAACCACTGACCAACTCCATTGTCATAGCCTGTCCCCTGATCCAAGCAGTCCTTTGTGCCACCTGGTTGGTAACCTCTCCCCCGTTTCTTAACTTGGACTTCCACTCCTTGTTTGGAGAGACCATCTTGGAATGTAAGCAAGGCTCAGCTGTAATGTTTTACAGTGTCCTCTCTTACCTAGGTTTTTTGGCCCTTGTCAGTTTCACAGTGGCATTTCTAGCTAGGAAACTGCCTGATAGTTTTAATGAAGCCAAGTTCATTACTTTTAGCATGCTGGTCTTTTGTAGTGTTTGGATCTCCTTCCTCCCTACCTACCTGAGCACCAAAGGGAAATCCATGGTGGCTGTGGAGATCTTCTCCATTTTGGCCTCTGGAGCTGCTCTCTTGGCTTGTATCTTTTTCCCCAAATGCTACATTATTCTGCTGAGGCCCGATCTCAATTGTAGAGAAAATATAGTAAGAAACAAGAATATCTAACCAAGACAAGGAGTTGCCTCATTTATATTTGTCTTTCTGGCATGTTTAGAATGTGATAAGATTTCTAATAAATGATGACATGAAGGAGGAATTTATCCATAAAAGAATTTCTTATCCTTGCTTACAATATTCCTCTGGTCAGTCTTTTGTTTTTCATGTTTTCAAAGTGTCCTTAGTGAGGTCCAATGCCCTGTATGGAAGGAAAACTTCTTGTTAAAGATGTGTTTATTATTTTGGATATTTCTAAGTTTATATGGCAAAAGAAAAAATCCAAAATTAAATACTACTGCAAGATGCTAAGGAAAAAGAGGGGTTGGGTTTTCCAGACCTGAAATTGTATTTTGAGGCATGTTGTCTGGCCTGGTTAAAAGAGTGGGTGAACCTCCAGAATAAGAGGCTACTTGGATTAGGGGGCCAGGAATTAAGGTTTGGTTATTTATGGTATGATAAAGTTAAAGTTCATGTTGATTTTAATAATCACTTTGCTAGACATGCCATACTAAGAGTTTGGAATAAATATAAAACAAGGTTCTATACAAATTTGCCTCTTTGGGTGTTCCCAAGAAGCTTTTTAAAGAAAAGAAATGGTGGCGAAGGCAGACCGCTAGACGTGTGGTAAAATATTATCTTTCTTTCTTTCTTTCTTTCTTTCTTTTTTTTTTTGAATTTTAAACAAAACATAAAATAAAAATCCATCTTCCATTATAATTTCAAACAGTGTGTCGGTCGGTTACAAATCTTTTGTGCTTCATCTCCATATTCAAAATTTACTAGTTATTTAGTTTCTCATATTTTCAAACAAATAAACATCCTCGTTTATCATTTATTTAACAATGGCTTTACCGCTTCATAAAAATTATTTTCAAGTATTGTATTTATAACATTCATTTCATGTTTCATATTTCATTTCCATGCTTTCTTATCTAGCCATTGGTAAAATAAATTCTATATCTTATAATATTTTTTATCTTCTTGTTCTCTAATTTCAAATGTCAATTTACTCATTTCAGCACATTCCATAATTTTCTTTTTTTTTTTTTTTTTTTTTTATAAATTTTTATTATAATCCAACATACACAGACAAACACAGACATTTAAACAAACTATACATAAACTAACTATACAATAAAATCAAGTCCTGGGACTTGAGCTTTGAAGTAGAGTTACCTCGGTAATTATATATCAATATATCTGTACATATTATACTTCATCATATATCAGTATTTATATAATGATATTTCATTTTATTTCTGTATTTGGATATAGTTGGATGGTATTTCCTTAATTCGTGTCCTTTTTTCCTAACCAGTTATACCATTTTTGCCAAATTAGGTAATAGTCTGAGTCTTCTTTTCCCTGAATTTCTTTGGTCAGTTTATCCATTTCCGCACATTCCATTGTTTTTTGTATTACTTTTTCCTCTGTTGGCGTATTTTCCAATTTCCACATCTGTGCAAAGGCGATTCTGGCAGCGGTTAGGATGTGTATGATTAGGTATTGTATCTCTTTTTTATAATCTTTTGTGAGTATTCCTAATAAGTATGTTTCCGGTCTGAGGGGTACTTTTTGGGTGGTGATTTCTTCCAACTGACTTTGAATTGTTTTCCAAAATTTTTTAACTTTTGGACATGACCACCACATGTGGTAGTAAGTCCCCTTCTGTGTTTTGCATTTCCAGCAGTTCTGATTAGTGTTGGGAAACATCTTTGCCAGCCGTGCAGGGGGGAGATGCCATCTGTAAAACATCTTATATGTATTTTCCTTATAGGGCACGGACATTGTCAGTTTAGTATTGACTTTCCACATTTTTTCCCATTTTTCTAGATTAATATTATATCCAAAATTTTTAGCCCAAATAATCATATTTTCCTTCACCACTTCTTCTTCCAGTTTGTATTTAAGCAAATAATTGTATATTTTAGTTATTAGTTTATCCTCTGATTGCATTATGATTTTGTCTAATTCATTTCTTTCTTTTTGGATTCCAAATTTTTTCATATCGCTTTTATATCTTGATTTTATCTGTAAATACGTCCACCAATCAATGTCCGTGCCCTGTTGTCTCAATTCCTCTGTTGTTTTTATATCTCCCTCTGTGTTCAGCAATTCGTCGTAGGTCTTCATTTTATTCATATCCATTGTGTTCGGGTAGATTTGTGCTTCCATGGTTGATATCCATCTTGGAATTTTATCATAATGTTTCCTTCTTATTTCAATCCAGATTTTTGCCAGTGCTCCTCTAATGTAGTGTCTCCTAAAGTGCTCATGCTGTCTGGGCTTTTCCTCCCATAGGAATGCGTGCCAACCTTTGAACAGATCGAATCCTTCTAGAGCTAATATTCGTTTGTCTTTGAGTGTCATCCAATCCTTGATCCAAGTTAGGGCTGTTGCAATGTAATAGGTTTGCCAATCTGGCAATCCCAGGCCGCCTCTTTCTTTGGTATCTTGCAGGTGTTTCAATTTAATCCTGGCTCTCTTCCCCTGCCATATATATTTGGATATCATTTTATCGAGGTCTTTAAAATATGTTTTCCCCGGATTTATCGGTATTGTTCTGAATAAATATAACATTTTTGGTAAAATAGTCATTTTAATTGAAGCAATTTTGCCTAATAATGATAATTTTAATTTACTCCATGTCTCTAAGTCCTTCTGTATCTGTTTAAGCAATTTAATGTAGTTATCTTCTTTTAATGATGATACTTTATTGGTGAGCCAAATTCCTAAATATTTTATTTTGGTTGTTGTTTGTATTCCTAACGCCTCTTCCAGCTCTTCCTCCTGGGGTTTTGTCAAATTTTTAGTTAGTAATTTAGTTTTTTGTCTATTAATTTTCCATAATTTTCTTAATAACTTCATCTTGCGTTGGTATTTTCTCATCTTTCCAGTTTTTTGCAAACACAATTCTAGCCGCTGTTAAAACATTCACAATCAAATATCTCAATTCTCTACTGTATATTTCTGGCACAAATCCTAATAAAAAAATCTTTGGCTTAAAGTCTATGTGTTTTTTTTATCATTTTTTCCAACCATGTGTGGATTATAGTCCAGTATCTTTTAGCTTCTATACATGTCCATCACATATAGTAATATGACCCGTAGTCTGATGACATTTCCAGCACTTTTCCGATTTGTTCTTGAACATTCTGGCTATTCTTGCTGAGGGTAGATGCCACCTGTAAAACATCTTATACAAATTTTCCTTATATGCTGTTGACATTGTCATTTTATAATTTTGCAGCCACAGTTTTTGCCATTTCTCTAAGTCAATTCCATAATCAAAATTTTCCCCCCATGCAATCATTGTGGTAAAATATTATCTTTCAACTCTGGTGAACCTACATTAAAATTGAGGGAAGAACTTGAATTAGATGGTTATGTTTGCCATTGGTTTACATATCAAGAACTGAAAGAATGGTTTAAATCAAATAAAAAGAGTTGTGGGTTTGATTTTGCTAAGAATAAATTGGAAATCTTACTATGTGGTAGTGATGAGCATATTATTGTTAAGATTTAGAAAATGTTATTGAAATTAAATTTGGAAAGTGAACATGTAAAACATTGTATGATTCAATGGGCAAGGAATTTTGGATATAATGTGATGCCTGAACAATGGGAAAATATATGGATGAAAGGTTTAAAATGAACTATAATTCAAAAGAATTTTTTATAAGATGATGTATTGCTGGCATTTAGCACCGGATAAATTATCCAGAATGTATAAGGGTTTTTCAAATGAATGTTGGAAGTGGAAAAGCAAAGAAGGAACTTTTTACCATTTATGGTGGACATGTGATAAAGCGAAGAAATTTTGGAGTAAGATTTGTAATATAATACAGAATATTCTTAAAATGAAAATAAAAATGAAACCAGAAACTTTTCTTTTGGGTTTATGGAAAAGGACTTGGAGAAAAAACTTGGAACTTGGATTTTATATATGTTGACAGCACCAAGATTATTATACACACAAAAATGGAAGGACTCTTAGATTCCAACTATGGATGAATGGCTACAGGAAGTCATTTTTTCTTCTTTTCTTTCCCCCAATTTCTCCTCACTTTTCTCTCCTTGTTTTCCCCTCACACACACTGTGTCTTCCTATTTACTTTTTGTATTTTAACTTATAATCTAATAAAAAATGTTAAACTGGAAAAAATTGTGTTTATTATTTCAAGGAGGAAATTTTCTTATTTTGTTCCTTAGTTTATGTAGTCTATTTTTAAGGTAGTGTTTTAAAGGATTGGGTTCAATATCAGTGTTTCTAAACATATATGGCTGTTTCCTTAGATGTTTGAGGCTTTATAGAACTTCCCTACCAACACTCAATTGTTTTTGAAATAGCAGAATTTAAATCTTCCTCACATCCAGATCTGCAGTACTGCCTCATCAATGTTGGGCAGAATTTCCCTGAAAGGAATGAGCAAAGAATGTCATAATTGTATGGAGTATGTTAGTCATCTCTTCTGACATTTCATCTCATGGACTGCCATGGTAAACTATGCTGTTCCATGAGATTTGTGTGCACAGAAGGTCTCCACAGGAATCATTCTATCCATGCCCAACATCACAATCCAATTTCTTTAATGAGGACAAGTTCTCAGTAACATCATTCAAGGTGTGCTAAGATATGACAGTCATCAAAGTCAGGAGGCACCTAGAAATCACAGAGTCCTGTGACATGTAGTCATTTAATCCTGGGTTCATATCCAACATATCAACAATTGATATGTTGAGGATAACATCTCCATTTCCATCAGAAGGCCTCTCATGTGGGAAATAGAAACAATGGAGGAATGTGTGCAAATTGGCCCATAAAATAGCAAACTCAAATTCTCTGGTTTTCCCATAAGCTTTATCAAAATTTCTATGGCAACATAACTGACATACTTTTTAATTAAGATGATATTTCTCTGTTGAAGATAATAACAATAGAAGAGTGGCAACATAATTGATAGTTTGTTAATTATGAATATTATATAATTACACCATCTATTTCTTATGCACAAATCATCTTCTCCTTCTTTATCAAATGTATAATATGAGTGCAATCTTTGGTCTTCCAGGGTTCTTACCACTATTCTCTGGGGAGAATTTATCCTGGGCACACTCTTAACAAGCAATACTGCTGTGAGAATTGATTATTGATTTTTGGTCCTGCATTTGAAGCCTGAAGGCTTAAGCAGTTGTAATAGCTACATAAACATGACAGATTGTGCTTGTTTAGCAACAATGATGAAATAGTAACTTTGGAACACATTGTATTGATGGAAATGGGACAATTGTCTGCAGTCGTCTTGCCCCGGCCACCTCATCCCAGCCTCCCCATTTCAGCTAACCCACCATGGACACCCCTCCGCATCAGTCCCTCCACAGTAGCCCCCCCCCCCCGAGCTGATTCGCCACATGCACTCCTTTCCAGCCATCCTCTCCCACTGCTTCATTCTGGGTGATTCACTGCAGTACAAATTGCCTGCAGCAGATTTGCAATGCGGGACAATTAGCCCTGCATGTCTGAACTGTTCCCAAACCAAACCCATTCCCAGAAGGTCCTTCCCACTCCACCAACCTCCTCCTCCTCTATTGACTCCTGGAATTGGGGCCCATTCCCCATTTTTTTTATTTTTTTTTTCAATCTTATATATATAATTTTTATTAATATATTCTATACACTAATACACAATCCCCATTTTTTTTCATTGCCCCCCACATGAGAAACATTCTCAGCAAAGAGGGATCGGGGCCATGTGAGTTGCAGACAGTAAGAGGCTCTAGGTCATATCTGCCATCAAGGATGAGAGAGAGGAAATAGGGAAGGGGGGAATGACAGGAAGCAGAAAAGGCAACCAGAGACAATGACTGAGCGATCCAAGGACAGAGGCATGGGAACAGAATGCAAAGGGCCACCAAATAAGCATCAAAATTTAGAACTATTACTCAAACAACTAATTTTAACTTCATTGGACACTAACAAGATGACATATGGGGGAGGGCCTGGGAGTAAGTTAAATTACATGATTTGTGCAGGAATCTTTAGATCTGGTTTTGCTTATGCTGTAACTACTTGACTTTTAGTAAAAGTATACCCAACTCAATAAAGTCAAGGATTTTTCTTTCCTAAATGTCTAAGCTGGGACAGGCCTGACATTCTGTCCAACAGCAAGGCCAGCAAAGGCATTATGCAACCGGTGGTCCCTGCTGGAGACCCATAGATGATGCTTCCTAAATTAGAGGCTCCGTCACTCCAGGAGAGATTGAGAATTTTCTCCCCACAGATAGTTGTATGGAGAGCACAGTCCTGCCCTGCATTGACAGGAGGCTACAGCTTGCGGGCCCCTCTTTGCAAACTGGACACCCCATGCCATGGAATTGATCACCAAACTGAAGTGCTGGATAGAAACGGCATTGGTCGTTCTAGTAAATGATCTCTGGCGGGCCAGGGATGGGAGTTGTTCCTCCATCCTGGTCCTTCTTGACCTCTCAGCGGCTTTCAATACCATCGACCATGGTATCCTACTGCAGCGGCTCTGGGGGATGGGGCTAGGAGGCACTGTTTTACAGTGGTTCTCCTCCTATCTCTCTGGTCGCCTGCAGTCTGTTTGGGCGGGGGGTCAGGGATCCTCCCAGAGGCCTCTCACTTGTGGGGTGCCTCAGGGATCGGTTCTCTCCCCTCTGCTCTTTAACATGTACATGAAACCGCTGGGTGAGATCATTCGTGGCTTTGGGGTGAGGTATCATCAATATGCTGATGATACCCAGTTTTACATCTCCACCCCTGACCACCCTAGGGATGCCCTTTCTGTGATGTCCCACTGCCTGGAAGTGGTGCGGGTTTGGATGGGGAGGAAGAGACTCAGACTCAACCCTTCCAAGACTGAGTGGCTGTGGATGCTGGCATCCTGGGATCTGGAGGTTCCATCTTTAATGATCGGGGGAGAAACTCTTGCTCCCTCTGATAGGGTCCACAACTTGGGTGTCCTCCTGGATTCTCGGCTGTCCTTAGATGACCATCTGACGGCCGTAATCAGGGGGGCCTTCGCACAGGTGCATCTTGTGCGCCAGTTGCGCCCTTTTCTAGACCGGGATGGCCTCGCCACAGTCACTCATGCCCTCGTTACCTCTAGGTTGGACTAGTGTAACACCCTCTACATGGGGCTGCCCTTGGGATGCGTCCGGAGGCTCCAGCTAGTCCAGAATGCAGCTGTGTGGGTAGTTACAGGGGCATCTAGATACTCCCATGTAACACCTCTCCTGTGTGAGCTGCACTGGCTGCCGGTGGCACTCCAAATACATTTCAAGGTGCTGGTGTTTACCTATAAAGCCCTTCATGGCTTAGGCCCGGGGTACTTGCAGGACCATCTCCAGCTGCTCTCCCATCGTCCTGTACGCTCTCACAGAGTCGGCCTCCTCAGGGTGCCATCGGCCAAACAATGTCGCCTGACGGCCCCCAGGAGGAGAGCGTTCTCTGTGGGAGCCCCGACCCTCTGGAATGGATTGCCCACTGAGCTCAGGACAGCCCCCAACCTTCTTTCCTTCCGTCGCGAGCTGAAGACGTGGCTCTTCCGTCAACTCAACTGATCCATTTTGGGGTACACTGTCATAATTTTAAACTGTTTTAATAGGGTTGCTGATTATAATTTTATTTCATTATGATTTGTATTGGAATTTGTCATTTTGTAAGCCGCCTTGAGTCCCCTGGGAGAAAGGCGGCATATAAATCACAATAATAAATTAATAATAAATAAATAAAGGGAAGTCCATGGTGGCTGTGGAGATTTTCTCCATTTTGGCCTCTGGAGCTGCTCTCTTGGCTTGTATCTTTTTCCCCAAATGCTACATTATTCTACTGAGGCCAGATCTGAATTGCAGAGAAAATATAGTAAGAAATAAGAATATCTAACTAATGTAACAGCTGGCCTCGTTTATATTTGTCTCTGAGGTGTTTTTAGAATGTGATAAGATTTTGGAAGAAAAGATGGCATGAATGAGGAATTCGTCCATAAACGAATTGTTTATCAACTGCTGCAACTGCTTATGATATACCTACTTTAAGCAATAATCACTCAGCCTTTTGTTTATCATGTCTTCAAAGCATCCTTGTGTTGTCCAGTGCCCTGTGTGGATGGAAAGCTAGTTTTTAAAAATGTATTTATTATTTCAAGAAGAAAATTTTCTCATTTTAACCTTTTTAATTTAGCTATTTTTTTTTAATAAGGAGCTTTAAAAGGGTTTGGTTCAGTATCAGTTTTTAAGCATATATGGATCTTTCTCTTTCTCTCTCTGTGTTAATTTTCAATATATAATTTTTATGTTTTATTAAAATACAAAGAAGAAAAGAAAAAAATAGGAAATTAAGGGAAGGGAAGGAAATGGGGAAAAGGGGCTGTAAAATACAAGGGGAAAGAGAAAAAAAGAAAGAAATGGGGCATTGACTTCCAACACTTCTAAGCACAGTGCAAAGCTTAGCCCCCTGCAGAGAGGGGCAGCATAAAAGAATCTCAAAGTCATCAGGCCATGATCTGGCCTGGACAAAGGGGACCAGGATAGCTCCTCCTCAGATCAGGTTAGAAGTGGTCTGCTTTGAGTTGAGCCAAAAAGGAGGTTGGAGATGGTGAAATGCCTTTATGCCTGTCCTGGAGATGGCAAATGGACGTCTCTCAAGACTATAAGCCTGGGGAACCCCACAGTCAACTGTGAAATGACCTCCAGAGGCTCAGCAACGAAGGTTGCTGTGCAGCAGGAAGGCTAGTACAGTAGTAATGATCCCAACTGGTCCTGTGAATGAATCTTCAAGAAAATAATTTCAGGCTTGGCAATTTGGGGAGCAACACCCCAAAAGACCAAAAGAGACACCCGGATGACAATTGCTACCCTTAGGCTACAGCAAGACTATTTGCAAGTCTTGCCAAAAAAATTGCAGTTAATATCCTGAGATTCTTCATCAAATTACATCTCTGTCTTGTGCCACTATTCCCAAGTAGCCCTCCTATTATCTGACCCAACTAGGGCACAAGCCAAAATCCATCTTGTGTGCAGAGGTCACTTTCATGTAGGTCAACAACACAACTTCCCCATGACTCCATCTCCTCTGTGAATTACAAGAGACACAAACATGTTTTCCATTCTGCTGCATGAAGAGAAGCTGTTGCTTAGGGGATAGGACACTGGCCTTTCTTTGCAATTATCAGAAAAGAACAGTCATTCTTCATGTATCCCCTGTGGATTTCCAGACACAAAGATCTTCCAGGATAAAAATATCTCTGAATTCACCAGATGGGGGGCAGAACTTGTCACCTTAGCCTGCCTTGTGAAGAGCTCACTCCTGGGTTTGAAGAGACTCACATGCCTTTGTTTCCTCTATGGTCACAGCCCAAACACAGGTAAAAAGAGGCATTTTTGATATAAATTTCTCTTGGTGCCATCCAGGTGGCACAGGTGGCACAGGTGGTGACTGATCTACTAAAGCTCCAGTGAGGTTTTAGGAGCAACCTTCAAACCAGTTTCTGCATATACCTTGATTTCTGTTCTAGGAGGGAAGGTGATAAGAATGACTGGGCAGGAGTCATGCTACTTCTGATGCTGATGCTCTTCTGTTTCCTGGCTCCAATTACAGCAAAAAGGCTGCAAACCGTATGTGTGTTCAGGGATTATATCAATGTAGATGCAAGCTACTATAGGCCTGGTAATCTCATTATTGGTGGGAATTTGCCCTTTGGAACCATTTATAAATCTCCTGTCCTGGAGTTTAATAAAGTGAATCGTCATCTACAGAATGTGTAAGTCTGAACTGGAGGGAAAACATGCAGATAATTATTTTCTATGCTTTAAATTCGGGGACTGTTTTTAGAAATACTTCTTCTAGTGCTTTGAACTGTCCTGGTATAGTTAACATGTTGCTCTTTTCTAGATAAAATACCAAGCTCTTCAAATAAACTTGAATTCTCAATCTCTTCATCAGAAAGATAATAAAACAACAAAAATGAAGAGGGAAGCTATGCTGACCTAGTGAAGACGTTGTATTATAATATTAATCTGAACAGAAATGTCTGGTAGAAAATTCAAATAAAACCTCAACACTCTTCAAGTGTTCAGGAGTTACAAAAATCCCTCTCAGTTTTGGAATCAACATTGCTCATGAATAATGGCCTTTAGTATGTCTATGAGATGACCCTGACTGTAGTCTTGTGCTCAACAATCTTTACCACACCTGAAGAAACAGCTCCAAGAGAGGCCTGAAATACTTATGGTGAAAGGGGAGCATTTGGAATGGATAACAGCCACTGCAGCAAAGTGAATATAGCAGAGATGATAGAGAGTATAAAACGGTCCATGATATTTATGGAAAGCCTTGTCTCCTTTCTCAGAAAGACATCCAAGTTTAGCCAAGGGGAATCCTTTGGGGAAAAAAACCCAAACCCAATGAAATTTGGGAGTTTCTGCCCTCAAAGGTCCCCCCCAAACAGTGAAGCAAATTCTACAGCCATGCACAAGCTTTCCTGTAACGTTCACCAATGTTTTCCTCACTACAGAATCATCATCAGTTACTACCAGCAGTTCCTTGCATTGATGTTTGCTGTCTCCGAGGTCAATAAGGATTTTCTTCTGCTCCCCAACATCACCTTTGGCTTCCACATCTATGGCCATTTCCAGAGGGAGATATTTATTTCCTTAAACAGCCTCTCCATGCTCTCCTCACGAGGCCAAGTGGTTCCAGGTTACAAATGTGACCTGCAGGACACTCTGCTGTCCATCATTGGTGATCTCAGTGCCAAGTCCTCAAGGCTGATGGCCTCCATCTTCAGCATCTTTAAGGTCCCACAGGTAAGAGAGCTCTCTTGGATCAAAAACACACATAGAAGCCAAAGATGAAACTAAACATAGTTTTTTGTTGGGGGGCATATCATGAGCTTGTGACTCTTAGTTTATTTCTTATTAAAAAGTAGCCATCATTTTAGTGCCATCTATTCTCTGTATCAGGTTGTTGGTTTCTTCTCTTGTCTTCTGACAACCAATAAAAATGCTTAAGTAGGGAAAAAGATGAAGTTTGCCAGTCAAAGTGAGTCTGGAGGGCCATCAACCACACAATGGTCACGACTAAAGTCAGCATAAAACTTTTACTTTGTCTTTGAAAGATGAATCTCATTGTTTTCCAGCTCGGTGTTGGCTTTGAGTTCTCTCAGGAAGAGAGAAGAGTTTATCCTTCCTTCTTCCGGATGAATCCCAAGGAATCTCCTCAGTATGTGGGTTTAGTCCAGCTGCTCCTGCATTTCCAGTGGAACTGGGTTGGTCTTCTGGCCCCTGAAGATGACAGGGGAGAAAGTTTCATTTCAACTCTGACGCCAATGCTCCAGGAGAAGGAGATCTGCCTGGCCTTCACTCTAATTGTGGAATTGGATAATATTGAAATCACTCAGAACAAGATTGTTGTTAATTTCCGCACATGGTCTAAAGCAGAAGTGTTTATTATGTTTGGAGACATAGTTGTTACGGGCACTATAATATGGGCGGCATATTTTTTTGAAAACTACAGGAAAGTATCATTTAGGAAAGTTTGTATCTTCACTTTCCATTGGAAACTTGGTGTGGGAGAACCTGAAAAAACATGGGAATTGCTAAAGCTTTTTCATGGGTTCTTGCATTTTAGGGACCACTCTGGGGATGTCTCTGAATTCAGCCACTTCCTCCTATCATTAGACCCTCTGAACCCCCAAGGAGATGTCTTTCTCCCTCCATGGTGGGAAAGAGTCTTTGGCTGCAAGATCCTTGAATCAGGAAAGCTCCCTCCAAAGGGGGAAAAACAATGTACAGGAAAGGAGAATCTGCAGAATGTGCCCAATTACACTTTTCAAAAAAGAATGACAGGAGAAAGTTACAATATCTACAATGCTGTTTATGCTCTGGCACATGCTTTGCATGCAATGGATGGATCCAGAGTTCAACCGACCATGATGAGGCTTGGAAAGAGGATCTCAGATGTCCAGTCATGGCAGGTAATTTCTATGGCTTTTGACTCAGTCCACAGACACTTAGATCGAAAGCTCCCCATACGAATTTCTTCAGTTACTGATTCAATGTCTGCGTTCTCCCATACCAATTCATCTGAGACCCTGCCCCCTTTTTTAGTTTACCATTTGTTGTGCTACTATTTGTTGTATTTGCAAGCCATTGGCACATGTGTCATATAGATGCCAGTGGAGGCAGAGAGTGTCTCCACCCCTATGTGGAAAGGAGGGGCTTAACCTGAGTATAAAACCCCTCCATCTTTTCCACCTCGCTCTCTCCATCTCTCACTTCTTGTGTTTGTTCCTCATGAGACTTGATCTCTGTTGTACATAGTTAATATGATTTATCATATGAAAAAATAAGTTTAAGACATTTATTTATGCATCTGCCTCTGAACTCTTCTATGCTCCTGGGTGTTTCTACGATCCCAATTCCACACATACCAATTCATCTGAGACCCTGCCCCTTTTTTTAGTTTACCCTTTGTTGTGCTACTCAGCTTGCTGTGTGAAAACAGCTTCTCACTAAGAATGGATGGAAACTATCCAAGGAGAGAAGCAACCTAGAACTAAGGAGAAATTTCTTAAGGGAGTGTTTATCTTTAGAAGTCGTGAGAGCCCCATTGCTGGAGTCATTGAAGAAGAGACAGGATGGCCACATGTCTAAAACTGTAGAGGGTCTGTTGCTTGATGAGGGGGTTGGACTAGAAGACCTCCAATGCCCCTTCCAATACTGTGATTCTGTTTCTATGACAACCACAGCACGGAGCAAGATTCAAAGGGGTCCTAATGGGTTCCTGGTTGAAATTCATTTGAGTTTTCTGCATCAAAGGCTAAAATGTTGGACCTCTCTGAATAGTGAAGTGACCAACCATATCAGATGTTTTCTTCCACGTGGCCCAATAGATCAAAACCGGTTCCTGCCTTCTGCTGCCTTTGAGAATGAGCTAGAGCAAATCAGTGGAATTTTCCATGGTTCTGAGAGAAATGATTTATTCATTTCAAACATTTTTTTTTTATTATTATTTTCAATTTATATACCGCCCTTCTCCCTGAGGACTCAGGGCGGTGCACAGCCAGAATTAAAAACATGAAATACAAATATTAAAAACAATTAAAATCTATATAAATTTGGCCCAAAATTTAAAAAACCACAAACCAATTAAACATTTAAAAATTTTAAAAAATTTCTTCCTAAGCCAGCCCGGCTTGCTGGAAAAAGTGGGTTCATTTATTTAAATGAATAAACATTCATTTAACAGTTAAGAAGGCCTTGGGCCAAAGGAACTATTTGAAAGGGCATGTAGCCAAGTATCACAAAAGGAAAATCCTAAAATTAAATTTAGACTGTGGAACTAAAATTCTTGTGTTTCAGTGAAATACTAATTGGAAACCATACCCAATGATAAAGGGAAAACTTAGTTTCAGAGTTCAAAACACTTGATTCCTCAGATCACCACCAAGAGATGGAACTAGCTTCTTAAACATAAACCCATCTTCTCAAGGTGGCAATCATGTTGTGATAGAAACCAGAATGTCTCATTTGTAGCTCTAGCCCACATACTCCTATTTCTAAAGGTCTCCTTTCTTTCAGATTCTTCCCTATTTGAGGAATGTCCACTTCAACAACAGTGCTGGAGATGAGGTCTCCTTCTCAGAAGATGGACTGGGATCTGCTCGTTATGATCTTCTCAACTGGGTTCTCTTCCCCAATCGATCTTTTATCCCCATAAAAGTTGGGCAAGTAAATTCTGAGGCTCCCCCAGGCCAAGATTTCACCATTAACTCTGATGGAATCATCTGGGCCACAAAGGTGAGCTGAAAGGAAATGTTGTAAGTTGAGAGATAGATTTATTCTCTTCCTGATATGTTAGAACATCTTTCTAACTTGAAAAATAATCAATTGAGTCAGAAATCGTGGCAGTCATGTGGTGATAAATCTGCTATGCAGGTAACACCTTTGAGGTCTGGTTTGTGTCATTCCATAAAGGGTTAGGCTTGGGAGCAACATCTGCTTGAAACGCAGGATGCAATTACAGAAAGCAACAGTGATTTCCATGGATCATTTCCACTCAGTTGTATCCTCATGGTTCTTTCTTTTAGAAATGCTATGGTTCAGTCACAATCCTGAGATCCCAGTTCCAATCTCCAAAATCCATGGGTGTTGCAGAAGTGCCACTGGCCTGAATCCCACAGGAGCTTTTCCATATTTCAATAGAAAAGTTTTTCTTTGGAAGAGAATCTGAACATAGAAGTAGGAATAATGAAGGGGAATAGGAATGGAAAAAAGAATGAATGCAGCAGGTTGATTGCTTAAGTCATCTCAAGTATTTTTCTTTTGTGTTTTAGAAGTTGCCCTTTGCAAGGTGTGGCATGAAGAGATGCCAGGCAGGAGAGAGGAAAAGAGTTCCAGAGGGCGAACAGGTTTGCTGCTACCAATGTGACCCTTGTCCAGAAGGGACCATTTCTAATCAGACAGGTAGAGTGTCAATGGTCGAACTAGTGAACCCAACAAAAGTAGGCACTGTCAGGAATTTTGTAATCCCCAAAGCAAAACTTTATTGGATACACCATTTTGGTACTGAAGAATCAAAACCAGCTCTGGTTTTTCCCCAGCCAAGGCTTACATGGTTAAACAATAGCTTGTCCTTCTTCCTACCCCTGGCTGTTCACTTTATCCAATTATGAATCGTCCTTTTGTTTTGAGAACAGTTCATTTCTTTGTTGGACACCTTCAGCATTGGCCTTGATAGGTTCTTGGCTCTCACTGTCTGTCTCTGGAGTGTCTGCATTATTTCTCACCCTTCCCTCCCAGTTCTTTGGCAAATTGAATAGTGATAAGACTCAAATGTTTGAAAAGTGGTTCAATCTTGATAAAGAGCAGTTAACAAATGTCAATCTTCCAGGATCAAGGAAGACATTCATTACTTCAATTTTTTTGTTATTATCATTTTTTATAAGATTGATATGTACTCACCCTTTTCAGTAGAACCTTTCAGTTTAAACACTTAAACTGCCCTGGCCACAGAGGCCACCTTTCCCGACCCTCAGCAAGGATAGTTTGAGGGCACAAATTATGAATACCCCAACATCCATTTCTACTTCTACTTTCCCATTCAATAGGGAAACCAACTTTCAGTCTTTTCCTGAGGAAGTGGGGCATGTGGTCCAAGCTTTTATTTGATCATTTAGTGTGAGCTTCTTCTGGCATCTGTATCAAACTCTAAGGAAATAGACCTGCCAGAGAAAGAGGAGATCCATCTATTTATGTCTCTTTGATAGAGCAGGAGGGAGACAAAAAAGACTGAATGAACAGATTTGACCTACAAAGGAAAGAGATTAAGGCTATCAGGATAAGGGATAATGTACACCCCAGCAAAAGAGCAGAATTCCTGGATAACAGATGTATCTGTCTTCTGTGGGTTCCATTATAAAATGGAAGAAAAATCAGGCAGCAATCTCAAACTGAAAGCCATATTACTCATGAAAGTGCACAGTGAAAGGATAGCTGTGGAACTGTACAAATCCTTGTCTCTGGCTAATCTATCCCCAGGATCATCGTAAATGAAGGACAATTTCCTTTTTTTGATGCCCCATAAATAGCACAAGGGTACTTTCATCACTCTCTTTGTGGGTAGGTCAGCAGGAGAAAGGCAACCATCTTTGCGGGAGGAATAATTTGCGTGGTAGTTGCTCAACAAATCTTTAGACAAAGATTTAGACTCTTGATTTCAGATGCAGCTCACTGTGAACCCTGCCCAGAAGACCAATTTCCCAACAAGGACAAGGACCAATGCATTGCCAAGAAGATCCACTTCCTTGCCTATCAAGACACCCTGGGATACATCTTAGTTTTTCTTGCTCTTTTCCTCTCTATGATCACTTCTGCAGTCCTGGTGGTTTTCTATAAACATCATGACACACCAATCGTCAAGGCCAACAACCGAGATCTCACCTACATCCTCCTAGTCTCCCTCCTGCTCTGCTTCCTCTGCTCCTTCCTCTTCATTGGTCAACCTAGGAACATCACCTGTCTCTTCCAACAATCTGCCTTTGCCATTCTCTTTTCCCTTGCAGTTTCCTCTGTGTTGGCAAAAACTGTCATGGTGGTTCTGGCCTTCATGGCCACTAAGCCAGGGAACAAGACAAGGAAACTCTTAGGAAAACCACTGACCAACTTCATTGTCTTAGCTTGTCCCCTGGTCCAAGCCCTACTTTGTGCCACCTGGCTGGGAACCTCTCCCCCGTTTCCTAATTTGGACTTTCATTCTGTGTTTGGGGAGGCTGTCTTGGAATGTAAGCAGGGCTCAGCTTTCATGTTTTACATTGTCCTTGCCTATCTGGGTTTTTTGGCCCTCATCAGTTTCACAGTGGCCTTTCTAGCTAGGAAATTGCCTGATAGTTTTAATGAAGCCAAGTTCATTACTTTTAGCATGCTGGTCTTTTGCAGTGTTTGGATCACCTTCCTCCCCACCTACCTGAGCACCAAAGGGAAATTCATGACGGCTGTGGAGATCTTCTCCATTTTGGCCTCTGGAGCTGCTCTCTTAGCTTGTATTTTTTTCCCCAAATGCTACATTATTCTACTGAGGCCGGATCTGAATTGTAGAGAAAATATAGTAAGAAACAAGAATTTCTAACTAATGCAAAGATTGGCCTCATTTATATTTTTCTTTCAGACATATTTAGAATCTGATTTAAAAAAAAAAAAAAGGTTGACAAGAAGGAGGAACTTGTCCATTAAAGAATTCCTTATCAAGTTCTACAACTGGTTAAATGTCAGGTCTCATAGATCTCTATTGGGAAACTACCATTCTGGCGGGAGGGGGAGGCTTGTGTGAGATTCTTTGTGCAGGGTTTCATTTACTTTGCTTTGCTGTACCTTGTGGGAAATAGGGAGGGGGAAAGGAATGTGCTTTGAGCCATCTGCTTTATCTCACCACTAGAGAAAGTGAAATTGAAGCAACTGGGAATTTACAGTTATCACCATCTCTACCTGAGGTTCTCAAAACATCTTCGCACTTTGGGATTGGGTCAATGTTGAACTGGACATTGGGAGGGGCTTTGCTTGTAGCAGTTTAGCCTAACGCTTTGAGTGGGAAACTTTAGTTCCTGCCTATATCTCCTTTGCTATCACTGTCTTTCAATAAAAGTTCCCTTTCAAATGATAATTGTTTCAAGAGTTCTGCTTTCTTGAGAAGACTGGCGAGGCAGGACCTTACATGACAATTTACCTGTGGTTAGCAACGATCCTCCAGTCTTTGTTTATCATGTTTTCAAAGTGTCCTCAGTGATGTCCAGAGCCCTGATTTGATGGGAAGCTTTTTCATAAAGATGCGTTTATTATTACAAGGAGAGAATTTTCTCATTTTATTCCTTTTAATTTAGTTCATTTTTAAGTTAGTATTTTCAAGGGATGCATTCAGTATTCATGTTTTTAAGCAAATATGGTTGTTTCCTTACATAACTGAGTCATTATAGAATTACCTACCACTATTTAATTATTTTTGAAATGGTGGAGTTTAAATCTCTCTCACATCCAGATCTGCTATACTTCCTTGTCAATGTCAGGCAGAATTTTCCTGAGATGGATGAGCAAAGTATGTCATAACTGTTTGCATTATATTAATAACCTCTCATGATATTTCATCTCTTGGACATCCTTGGTGAATGAAGGTGGTCTATGAGATATTTGTGCATAGAGAGTCTGCAGTGGAATAATTCGACCCAGGATCACAATCTAATTTCCTTAACTAGTATATGTTAATAGCAATGTCATCCAGAGCATGAGAGTCATCTCAGCTTCTTAATGTAAGTCAGGAGGCATCTGTCAATCATCCAGTCCTGTGACATGCAGTTATTTAAAAGTGATAACCGGCACCTTGAATGGTGCCTTGGAGGAAACTGGGGGCCACTGCAACTTATGCAACAGAAGTCTGAAATGGGTGAACCTAGAAGGGTCCAATATTGTGGGCTTCATCTTGGACCAGCTGCAGTTTTCAAGGGGTCTTCAAAAGTAGACCTAATGCAAGAACATTGCAGCATGAAACAGAAGAGACTGTTTATAGCTCAGGTTTAGATTGTGGCAGTGGTTTGTTTTCCAATGAGATTTGATTATTGGTTTTCTGTCCTTCATTTCATTCCACAGTGGGTTTTGGATGGAGGGGGCCTGAAGGATTAAGCAGTCATAATAGTCACAAAAACATTACAATTGGTTCTACTTGAGCAATGATGATGAAAAAGTAACATTGCAACTTATCACATTGACAATATTTGAATGTTTGTAAGCATACAAAAACTGAAGTCATAATTCTTGCAACAGTTTCACTTGGCAAACACTTCCGACATGATTTTCAAAGCAGTCATCATTGATCCCATTTAATTATGGTCACTTAGAAAATAGTGAGCACTTCTGTAATTGTGCCATTCAGCTGTGTTTGATGGTTTATGACATTATAGACGACCAAGAGGTCATATTGAGCCAGAATGGATGCACTGGCCTCATCCTGCTCCTTCCAAAGTTCATCTAAAAGTGCAACCCATGCCATTTCCATCCCATTAAAGGCCTGAACTTTCACAGAAATCAGGATTTATCAAAGTTCCACTAAAATTGTCCAGTATGGTAAGACCCAGAAATTGTTTCTTGTGTATTAGCCAAACCAAGTAATCCTTCATAGGTGGGTGAACACACCCATCTTTCAAGGATGAATTCATGCTGGGTATCTCTCAACTGTAGCTTTGTTCCCAACAATTCCTGACTTTCTGCCTCCACTCTTCCACCCCTCTTGCCTCCATCGCCTCTGTTGCTCTCGTGCAAGTTGACTCTCCACTGCTCAATTTCGTTCTGTTTACTAAACTTAACCTATTGGAGGAGTGGCAGAACCTGGGCACAGAGTTAAAAGAGGAATCAGCCTAAAGTCTCTACGTAGTCACAAATAAACTAAGTCCAATCCCTCATGAACTCCATTAACCCTTAACATTAATTGAGAAAGTTACTGCTTGTATGATGAGAAATTAATCAGTCTAGTTGGAAGTTCATGTCTGATCCAAATGTTTTGCACCTGACAGAACATTTACAAAGACCTAGCTGGCCAAAGTCAAGGCCATCGCCATAGAAAACAGTAATGACCAGAGGGAGTGACTTCTACGACCTGCAAAATTGATTCGTTGGGGACTGTGACTGATGACACACCTTGGGGGGAGGGGGAAACAGGGTCAGAGGCAAGACATAAATTGAGTGAAATTCACTTCATTTGGTCCGTGCTGACATGATGCATTTAATAAACAACTGGATTTTTCTTGAAACTTTGCTTGAGGCTCCTGCTCTTATTAGGCATTGGTCAGAACTTTGACAGCCAATCCGTCACGCTGATTGAAGAAAGGGGATCTCTTGGGTATTCTGGCATTGGGATGAAGCCTATACCACTTACTACCTTGAAAGGGGTTAGTTCCGTGCTACTGTGAACAGCATTATTGTACCCGACCTCAGCGAATGGCAAGAGGTCTGTCTAATTGGACTGCTGGTAGTTCACGTAACACCTCAGGTATTGTTCTACCATGGCGTTCAGTCTCTCTACCCTCCCATTGGTGCTTGGATGAAAGACCAAGCTAAGGCCTTGGGATGACCCAATGGACTGCAGGAACTCCCTCCAGAATTTAGTCATGATCTGCACTGTGATTTATTTGTTATTTATTTATTGGTTCGATTTATATGCTGCCCTTCTCCGGAGACTCAGGGCAGTTAACAATGCATTAAGCAATAGCCTTCATACTTCTGTATATACCTGCTTAGTATACCTGCTTTTGGCCCCCACTAAGCGGAGACTTATTCTCCAAGCAGGCACACTTCTTTCTTGAGATAGGTACCATTCTGCTCCTTGAGCAGAAACTATTAGTCAAGGAAGATCCTAGAGTGAAGAAGAGTCCTAAGCATTACAGTTCAATGTCATGATGAACCAAAGATGAAAAATTCCACTTCTGGGAGAACCAATCATGCACAGCTGCCTGTTTTTGCTAGGATTCAAGCTGAGACTCTCCCTTCCCATCCAACCTTCATGCACGAGGGCAAAACCTTCATAGCACCGCTTGGTCAATCGGTGGTTGTACAACTGAATATTATCAGCATACAAATGATACCTGACCTCAAACTGAAAAGGCTTTCCAGATGGATCCTGAAAGTCAATGGATTTGGCTCAGTCTCAATCCTGCAACCAACACTGAATGGAACCACCTTCAGGTGAAGGAGAGACTCACCTAACACTATATACCCATTCTTTGTTCTCCCAGTTTCTGATTTCATCCCCTGCCATGTGGTTATTAAAAAAATGGTTATTCCATCCAAGCATTGGCATGACTGCTCACAGTTACAAGGGTACAACTGATAGTTGTATGCCACCAAACCCCATGACTCTCACACTAGCTGACCAACTATGGCCCAGGCCAAACTCCATCTTCTTTCCAGGGGGTCAGTTTCATGGAGGTCAGATTCACAACTTCAGCATGACTCCCTCTATCCTGTGCATTACAAGACACATAAACATGTTTTTCCATTCTGGTGAATGAGAAGCTATTGCTCCATAGGTAGAACAATTGCTTTTCCTTGCAATTATCAGAAGTACAGTAATTCATAGTGTGTCCCCTGTGGATTTCTCAATATGAAATCTTACAAAATAAACCCTGCTTTAAAAAAATATCTCTGAGTTCTTCAGATGAAGGCAGAAGATGTCACCTTAGGCTGCCTTGTAAAGAGCTAATTCCTGGGTTTCAGGAGACTTGAATGCCTTTGTTTCCTCTATGCTCATTGCCCAAACACAGGTAAGAGGAAGCATTGTTGCTATAAATTTATCCTGGTGCCATCCAGGTGACACAGGTGGTGTCTGCGGTACTAATGTTCCAGTGAGATTTCAGGAGCAACCTTCAAATGAGTTTCTGCACAAAGTTTCTTTTCTGTTCTAGGAGGGAAGAAGACAAGAAAGATGGGGCAGGAGTCATGCTACTGCTGATGCCCTTCCTGCTTCTATCTCCAACTTCTCTGAAAAGGCTGCAATCCATATGTGTGTGAAGAAAGACTGGGCAGGAGTTATGCTACTCCTGATGCTGATGCTCTTCTGGCTCCTGGCTCCAACTACAGCAAAGAGGCTGCAAACCATGTGTGTGTTCAGGGATTATATCGAATCAGATGGAAGCTACTACAGGCCTGGTGATCTCGTTATTGGTGGGAATTTGCCCTTGGGAAGCATTAACAAGTCTCCTGTCCTAGAGTTTAATACAGTGAAGCTTGTTTTTAAAAAGGGGTAAGTTTCAGCTGAAGGGGAAACATGGAGATAAATTGTTTCTTTGCTTTACATTCAGGGACTTTTTTCAAAAAATACTTCTAGTGTTTTGAACTGTCCTGGTGTAGTGCATATTTTGTGCTTTTCTAGATAAATTAGGAAGCTCTTCAAATAGGCTGGAATTCTCAATCTCCTCATCAGGAAGATGATAAACAACAAAAATGAAGAGGGAAGCTTTGCTGGACTAGTGAAGAAGTCAAATTATAATATTAATCTCACCAGTAACTTCTGATAGAAAATACAAATAAAAGCTCAGCACGCTTCAAGTGTTCAGGAGTTACAAAGATCCCTCTCAGTGTTGGAATCAGCATTGCTGATGAATAGTGACCTTCAGTAAATCTATGAGGTGACCCCCCACTGTAGTCCTGTGCTCAGCAGTCCTTACCACACCTGAAGAAGCTGCTCCAAGAGAGACCTTAAATAATTACATTGAAAGTGAAGCAGTTGGAAAGGATTACAGCCACCACAGCAAAGTGAATATGGCTGGGATGATAGAGAGTATAAAACAATCCGGATATCTACGGAAAGACTTGTTTCCTTTCTCACAAAGTCATCCAAGTTTAGCCAAGGAAAATCCTCTGAAAAAAACCCAAACCCATTGAAATTTGGGAGTTTCTGCCCTCAAAAGTCCCCCCAAACATTAAAGCAAATTTTACAGCCATGCACAAGCTTTCTTGTAATGTTTGCCAATGTTTTGCTCACTACAGACTCATCACCAGTAACTACCAGCAGTTTCTTGCATTGATGTTTGCTGTCTCCCAGGTCAATAAGGATTTTCTTCTGCTCCCCAACATCTCCCTTGGCTTCCACATCCATGGCCATTACCAAACTGTGATAGTTGTTTCTTTAAACAGCCTCTCCATCCTCTCCTCAGGAGGCCAAGTGGTTCCAGGGTACAAATGTGACCTGCAGGACACTCTGTTCTCTGTCATTGGTGGTCTCAACTCCAAACTCTCAAGGCTGATGGCCTCCATCTTCAGCATCTTCAAGGTCCCACAGGTAAGAGAGCTCTCTTGGACACAATATGGATAAGACAAAGATGAAAACACACACATAAGCCAAGAGGAAATTAAAAGTAGTTTGGGGGAGGCACATCATGGGCCTCTTACTCTCCGCTTATTCTTCATTAAAGAGTAGCCATCATTTTAGTGACATTTATTCTCTGTATCAGGT
Source organism: Pituophis catenifer annectens (assembly GCF_029215685.1). Classification (NCBI taxonomy): domain Eukaryota; kingdom Metazoa; phylum Chordata; class Lepidosauria; order Squamata; family Colubridae; genus Pituophis; species Pituophis catenifer. The sequence continues at coordinate 346,290,102 of NW_027256881.1, read as the reverse complement.
TGTTGGTTTCTTCTCTTGTCTTCTGACATATCACAATCAGTCAAGATGTGTAAGTGGTGGCTCTCCCTAAGAAGGGAAGGAGATGAAGCTTGCCAGGTTGACTGGTGGAGCAAAATCCATACAATGGTGACTCCTAAAGTTGCCCTAAGACTTTACTTTGTCTTTGAAAGATGAATCTCACTGTTTTTCAGCTCGGTGTTGGCTTTGAGTTCTCTCAGGGAGAGAGAAGACTTTATCCTTCTTTCTTCTGGATTAATCCCAAGGAATCTCCTCAGTATGAGTGTCTAGTCAAACTACTCCTGTATTTCCAGTGGAACTGGGTTGGGCTTTTCACCACTGAAGATGACAGGGGAGAACATTTCCTCTCAACTCTGATGCCAATGCTTAAGGAGAAGGAGATCTGCCTGGCCTTCACTAAAACGCTGAAATCACATGATTTTGAGATTATATGGAAACAATTACTTCTCAATTTCCAGACTTGGTCAAAAACTGAAGTGATTATTCTGTTTGGAGACCCCAAATGTAGTGTCAGTGTACAGACAATGTTGTTTATCCATAAAAACTTCAAGAAGAAAACATTTCAGAATGTTTGGATCTTAACTTCCCATTGGAAACTTATTGTGGGTGAATCTAAAGACACCTTGCTATTTCTAAAGTCTTTCCATGGAGTCTTGCATTTCAGGGACCACACCGGGGATGTCTCAGAATTCAAACATTTTGTTCTGTCTTTAGACCTCTTGAACCCACAAGGGGATGTATTTCTCCCTCCATGGTGGGAAAAGGTCTTTCGCTGCAAGATTCACCAACCAGACAAGATCCCTCCAATGGGGAAAAAACAATGTACAGGAAAGGAGAATCTGCAGAATCTGCCCAATTACATTTTTGAAAGAAGTATGACAGCTGAAAGTTACAATATCTACAATGCCATTTTTGCTGTGGCACATGCTTTACATGCAATGTATGGACCCAGAGCCCGACCGACCATGATGAGGCTTGGAAAGAGGATCTCCAAAGTCCAGTCATGGCAGGTAATTTTTGTGGCTTCCTTAGAAAGGAAAACATATTAAAAGCAATTATTAGAAAGATATGAAATAAGAATAATGTTTTGTTGGAAGAGTTTGGGGGGGGGGGAGAAGAGAAATAAACCAAATGAGCTGTCCGTAAGATCCATAGAAGGAAGACCTTCATAAAGTCCTGAAAGGCTTCAATGGTTGCCAGAGTTTCAGGAGGTAACCCTGACAGGGAGTAGATGTCAGCTGAGACCAAAAGAACAATCTGGCTGTGTTTGAGAAAGAAGCTTCCAGAAGTCAGTAGAAGTCCTACTTGAGACAGTTGCATAACAACCTCCGTTTCCCTCAGCATATAACAAATATCCAACTTGTAGAAAGACACTCAATTCCTTTTACCCTTTGTTTATTTTTCTATCAGTTAACATCCTATTTGACCCCACCTAATTTGTCCAGTTTTACATTTATTGTACTGCTCAGGTTGTAGTGTGAATGCAGCAAATCTTGGTTCACCTGAGCACATAAAGCAGGACTCAAAATAGTCTTAATGGGTTGTTTGTCTCAAACACATCAGACTTTTCTGCATTAATGGATAGACATTGAACTTCTCTGAACAGTGAAGAGAAAAACCAGGGCAAGTCTTTCCTTTTCCTTGATGTCCATTTCATCAGACATGGTTCTTGCATTGTGCTCTGTTCAATTCTCAGGCAGAGAAAATCAGAGGAATTGTACTCTGTTTTCATACAAATTATTTAATTGTTGCTAAAGTGAATTGATCAGTTACAAGACCTCAGGACAAAGTAAATATTTAAAACTACATGTAATCAAGTATTACAGGAGGAAAACCATATACGACCTTGTAGACGACCCTCACTCTGTCAAAGATCTTGGAGTACTCATCTCAAATGATCTAAGTGCCAGAGCTCACTGTAACAACATTGCCAAAAAGGCATTAAGAGTTCTTAATCTAATCTTGCAAAGCTTCATTTCTGGTAATATTATACTGCAAACTAGGACATACAAAACCTTTGCTAGGCCAATTCTTGAATACAGCTCATCTGCCTGGAATCCGCACTGTATTTCAGACATTAATACAATTGAGTGAGTCCAGAGATATTTCACGAGAAGAGTCCTCCACTCCTCTGCTCACAACAGAATACCTTATGCTACCAGGCACGAAATCTTGGGATTAGACAATTAAGAACTACACTGCCTTCAGTCTGACCTAAGTGTAGTATACAAAATTATCTGCTACAGTGTCTTAACTGTCAATGACTATTTCAGCTTCAACCACAATAATACACGAGCACACAATAGATACAAACTCAAGGTAAACCGCTCCAAACTCAATTGCAGAAAATACGACTTCAGCAACAGAGTGCTCAATGCCTGGAATGCAATACCTGACTCTGTGGTTACTTCCCCAAACCCCCAAAACTTTAACCTTAGATTTTCTACTGTTGACCTCACCCCATTCCCAAGACGTCTGTAAGTGGCGTGCATAAGCATACCAACAAGCCTTATGTCCCTGTCCTAATATTCCTTTTTTTTAATCTTTTTATGTATCCAAATTCTGTTTATACTTTTACCTGTTATCTTATATATGATTGACAAATAAATAAATTTATTTAATTAATTAATTAATTTTAAAAATATGATTAATTTTGAAATGTGGCACTAAAATCTTTCAGTGTACTTATTCTGATAAAGCTTGATTTGAAGAAACCATGATACAAAGGACCAAAGGAAAACCATTTGTAGTTTCAGAGTTAAATATTTGGTGTTACTGCAGATTCCTCAGTTCTTCACCAAGAGAACTCCTCTAGCTTTTCAGACATGAACTCATCTTCTCAAGATGGTCACCATGTTCTGGTAGAAGCCATAACCATAGCTCTAGCCCAAATACTCCTATTTCTGAAGGTCTCCTTTCTTTCAGATTCTTCCCTATTTGAGGAATGTGCAGTTCAACAACAGTGCTGGAGATAAAGTCTCCTTCTCAGAAGATGGACTGGGATCTGCTCGTTATGATCTTCTTAACTGGGTTTTCCTCCCCAATCAATCTTTTCTCCCCAAGAAGGTTGGGCAAGTAAATCCTGAGGCTCCCCCAGGACAAGATTTCACCATTAAATCTGATGGAATCATCTGGGGCACAGAGGTCAGCTGCAAGGAAATGTTGTAAATTCAAGGAAAGATTCATTCTCTTCTTGAGATGTACAACATCTTTCTAACTAGAAAAATAATCAATTGAGTCAGAAACCTTGGCAGTCATTTGGTGTAAAATCAGCTTTGCATGTAACACATTTGATGCCTGATTTGTGTCATTCCACAAAGGGTTAGCCTTGGGAACTATGTCTGCTTGAAATGCAGGATGCAATTACAGCAAGCAACAGTGATTTCCATGGACCATTGATGCTCAGTGTATCCTCATGGTTCTTTTTTTTAGAAATGCTGTAGTTCAGTCACAAGCCTTCCTCTACAGGCTGAGATCCCAGTTCCAATCTCCAACATCTGATGGTAGATTGGGAGTGCCAATGGCCTGAATCCCCCAGCAGCTGTTCCTGGTTTTTGATAGATGGTGGCAATCTATTTCCTAAGAAGAGAATCTGAAAATAGAAGTAGGAATAAAAAAGGGAAATAAGAATGAGGGAAAGAATGAATGCAGCAAGTTCATTGCTTAGGTAATTTCAAATATTTCTCTTTCAGACCATCCCCTTTGCCAGATGTGGCACGAAGAGATGCCATGCAGGAGAGAGGAGAAGAGTTCCAGAGGGCAAGCCAGTTTGCTGCTACCAGTGTGACCCTTGTCCAGAAGGGACATTTTCAAATCAGACAGGTAGAGCAGACGTCAAAAATAGATCTTCCAGGATCAAAGAAGACATTCATTAAATCTATTTTGTTTATTGTGATCATTTTTGATAAGATTCAGTTCTGTTTTCAGCATAACTTTTCAGTTGATGGATCTAAATTGCCCTGGCCACAGAAGTCACATTTCCTAATCCTCAGCAGTTCCATGCAGGATAGTTTTAGGGCAGAATTTATGAATCTCCAAATTGCATTTCAACTCCTCCTGTAATATCTGATTGTGAAACCCAAATTCTAATCTTTTCCTGAAGAAGGAAGTGGGGTTTTCAGTCCAAGCTTTAATTCTTATTACTTAATGCATGCTTCATCCATCAATACTATCAACCTCCGAGGAAATAGACCTGCCAGAGGAAGAGGAGATTCATCTATCTGTGCCTCTATCATAGAGTAGGAGTGATCAAATAAGTCTGAATGAACAGATTTGAAGCACAAAACAGACAGGTTAAGGCAGGGATCATGTACAGATAAACAAATAGCAACATTCCTGGATAACAGGTCTATCGATGTTCTGTGTGTTCCATTATAAAGTAGGGAAGAAAACAGGCAGCAATCTCAAACTGAAACCCACAATATTCATGGAATTACATAGTGAATGAATAGCTGGAATTGAACTAATCCTCGTCACTGGCTAATCTATCCTAGAATCATTATAAGTGCAGCATGATTTCCTTGAATGAATGAATTCTTAAACAAAGATTCTTGATTTCAGATGCTGCTCACTGTGAACCCTGCCCAGAAGACCAATATCCCAACAAGGACAAGGACCAATGCATTGCCAAGAAGATCCACTTCCTTGCCTATCAAGACACCCTGGGATACACTTTAGTTTCTCTCACTCTTTTTCTCTCTGTGAGCACATCTGCAGTCCTGGTGATTTTCTATGAATATCATGACACACCAATTGTTAAAGCCAACAACAGAGAACTCACCTACATCCTCCTGGTCTCCCTACTGCTCTGCTTCCTCTGCTCCTTCCTCTTCATTGGTCAACCAGGGAAGCTCACCTGTCTCTTCCAACAATCTGCCTTTGCCATCCTCTTTTCCCTGGCAGTTTCCTCTGTGTTGGCAAAAACTGTCATGGTGGTTCTGGCCTTCATGGCCACCAAGCCTGGAAACAGGTCAAGGAAACTCTTAGGAAAACCACTGACCAACTCCATTGTCTTAGCCTGTCCTCTGGTCCAAGCAGTACTTTGTGCCACCTGGCTGACAATTTCTCCCCCATTTCCTAACTTGGATTTCCACTCCTTGTTTGGAGAGATCATCTTGAAATGTAAGGAAGGTTCAGTTTTCATGTTTTACATTGTCCTCATCTATCTAGCTTTTTTGGCCTTCATCAGTTTCACTGTGGCCTTTCTAGCTAGGAAATTGCCTGATAGTTTTAATGAAGCCGAGTTCATTACTTTTAGCATGCTGGTCTTTTGCAGTGTTTGGATCACCTTCCTCCCCACCTACCTGAGCACGAAAGGGAAGTCCATGGTGGCTGTGAAGATCTTCTCAATTTTGGCCTCTGGGGCTGGTCTCTTGGCTTGTATCTTTTTCCCCAAATGCTACATTATTCTGCTGAGGCCCGATCTGAATTGTAGAGAAAATATAGTAAGAAACAAGAATATCTAACCAAGGCAAGGAGTTGCCTCATTTATATTTGTCTTTCTGGCATGCTTAGAATGTGATAAGATTTCTAATAAATGATGACATGAAGGAGGAATTTATCCATAAAAGAATTCCTTATCCTTGCTTACAATATTCCTCTGGTCAGTCTTTTGTTTTTCATGTTTTCAAAGTGTCCTTAGTGAGGTCCAGTGCCCTGTATGGAAAGAAAATTTCTTGTTAAAGATGTGTTTATCATTTTGGATATTTCTAAGTTTATATGGCAAAGGAAAAAACCAAGAATCTGATACAAACTACTGCAAGATGCTCAGGAAAAAGGGGGGTTGGGTTTTCCAGACTTGAAATTGTATTTTGAGGCATGTTGTCTGGCCTGGTTAAAAGAATGGGTGAACCTCCAGAATAAGAGGCTACTTGGATTAGGGGGCCAGGAATAAAGATTTGGTTATTTATGGTATGATAAAGTTAAAGTTAATGTTGATTTTAATAATTACTTTGCTTGATGTGCCATACTTAGAGTTTGGAATAAATATAAAACAAGGTTCTATATGAAGTTGCCTCTTTGGGTGTCCCCTCAAGAAGCTTTTTTAAGAAAATAAATGGTGGCGAAGCCAGACCACTAGACGTATGGTAAAATATTATCTTTCAACTCTGGTGAACCTACCTTAAAGTTGAGGGAAGAATTTGAATTAGAAGGGTATGTTTGCCATTGGTTTACATATCAAGAACTGAAAGAATGGCTTAAATCAAATAAAAAGAGTTGTGGGTTTGATTTTGCTAAAGAATGAATTGGAAATATTACTGTGTGGTAGTGATGAAATATTATTGCTAAGATTTATAAAATGTTATTGAAATTGAATTTGGAAAATGAACATGTAAAGCACTGTATGATTCACTGGTTAAGGAATTTTGTATATAATGTGATGCTTGAACAATTAGAATATATGTGGATGAAAGGTTTAAAATTTACACTAAACTATAATTTAAAAGAAAAATTTTATAAGATGATGTATCGCTGGCATTTAACACCAGATAAGTTATCCAGAATGTATAAAGGTATTTCAAATGAATGTTGTAAATGTAAAAGAAAAAAGGAAGTTTTCCCATTTATGGTGGACATGTGATAAAGCAAAGAAATTTTGGAGTAAGATTCATATTATAATACAGAATATTCTTCAAATGAAAGTAAAAATGGAACCAGAAACTTTTCCTTTCGGTTTAATGGAAAAAGACTTGGAGAAAAAATTTGATTTTATAGATATTGACAGCAGCAGGACTATTATATGCACAAAAATGGAAGGACACTTAGATTCCCACTATGGATGAATGGCTACAGAAGCTGATGGAGTTGGAAGAAGTGGCAAAATTGATCATTTTGGTTAAAGGAAAGAATATAAGTACCTTTATTTCCACATGGAAACCGCTTCTGAACTTTGTGCTTGAGGTGGAAAAAAATGAAACTTTGAATTTGGGTTTTACCTATTAGATTGATATGTTTTTATAGAAATTGATAGTTTATATTACTATGGAAAAAAAAAAGTTGTGGTTTGAAGTTAATGCTTTTAGAGAGTTAGAAGTCAATGTTTCTTCTTTTCTTTTCCCCAATTTCTCCTGGTGTAGGGTTTCTTGCCTGGGCAGGGGGTTGGACTAGAAGAGCTCCAAGGTCCCTTCCAACTCTGTTATTCTATTCCATTCCTCGTTTTCCTCTCCCTGTTTCCCCCTCACACACAGTGTGTCTTCCTATTTACTTTTGTATTTTGTATTTTATCTAATAACCTAATAAAAAACGTTAAACTGCAAAAAGATGTGTTTATTGTATCAAAGAAGATGCCATGGAGGACCTTCAATTTGATAACCCAAACCTTGAGTTGGGCATGGATGCAAAGCAGAAACCAATGCAACTTGTAAAACAGGGCTATGACATGAGCCATACTAAGGGTAGTTAACATTGTCCACCCTGCTTCATTCAGCACCAGCTGTAGCTTCCAAATGCTCTTCAAAGGTAGCCCTACATAGAGCCCATTGTGTGAATTCAAATGCAAGAGGACCAGGGCATGAGTGACTGAGCCCAGGGAATCCCGATCCAGGAAAAGGTCCAACTAGCTCACTATAAGAAGTTATGCAACTAGAAAGAGTTGTGAGTCCAGGAGGGCAGGAAGGCCCCATCCCCAAGAAGCAGCTGGGACTCCCCTCCCTACTCTTCCGCACACAAGCAAAGCTCCAGAGCTGACCCACACACACTGCTTGTATCTTGGGGCCCCACAGCCAGGCCACCCCAGTTTCCTTCCTGCCTTGCCTTGAAGCAGTGGCACCACTAGCAGCAGCAGCCAGGATCAGGAGGCAAGCAGGCCCGGGCATCCCCTCAGGGAAGTGGGGCGGGGCAGTAGAGTCCGGGTTTTGGGTACCTGCTGCCCAGGGTCCCAGGTAGCCCATGCTGCCCTCCAGGGCCTGCCCATGTGGCCTGAGAGGATCAGTGAGAGTCCTCCAGTGGATCAGGGCCTGGCACCCACCCTGGTCCTACCCCCAACACAAGGGACATTGAACTGGCCACACCCACACTGGCCATGCCCACCCAGGCAGCTGCAACCACCCAGTCACCACCACCCCAGCCCCCCAAGGGCAACAACAATCCTGATCTGACCCTCAATGAAATGGAATTTGACACCCCTGATCTAGCTCATGTTCAGTCAGTTTCATCCCTCATGTTCCTTCAGCAGAGCTCTGGATGTCTCTTGATCCTTTTCAGCTCCCTCAATTGAATGATGGGGCATGTTGGGAACAATGGACCAAGAGAGGTTACATGCGAGTGATCCTTTCCAAGGCCTCAGTAGCTTTCCTATTCCAGGTAGTGGCCAAGGCCTCAGAAGGACCATGGAGCAGAGCCTGGGGTATAATCCTCAGTTCCCTTTGGAACCCCATCAGTCACTAAGATTGGACTGGTCAAATAGATGTGGCCTCCCTGCAGACAGAGGCAGCATAAAACAACCTCAAAGCCATCAGGCCATGATCTGGCCAGGACAAAGGGGACAAGGATAGCTCCTCCTCAGATCTCATTGGAAGTGGTCTGCTTTGAGTTGAGCCAAAAATGATGGTGGCCATTTTGAGATGCCTCGAAGGCCTGCCCCAGGGATGGCATACTGACATCTCTCAAGACCATAACTCTGGGGAACCCCACAGTCAACTGTGAAATGCCCTCCAGAGGCTCAGACAGGGAGGTTGCCCTGCAGCAGGAAGGCTTGTACAGTGGCAACGATTCCAACTGGTTCTGTGAATGAATCTTCAAGAAAAGAAATTCAGACACGACAATTTGGGGAGCAGCACCCAAAAGACCAAAAGAGACACCCGGATGACATGTGGGGAAAGACCTGGGAGAAGGAAAAATCACATGGTTTATGCGGGAATCTTCAGATCTGACTTTGCTTATACTGCAACTACTTGACTTTTAGGAAAAGTATACCCAACTCTACAAATAGAGTCAAGGATTTTTCTTTCCTAAATGTCTAAGCTGGGACAGCTGACATTCTGTCCACCAGCAAGGCCAACAAAGGCATTATACAACTGGTGGTCCCAACTGGAGAGCCATAGATGATGCTTCCTAAATTAGAGGCTCTGTCACTCCAGGAGAGATTGATTTTTTTTTCCTCCCAGATAATTATACAGAGAACACAGTCCTGCCCTGCATTGACAGCAGCCTACAGCTTGTGGGCACCTCTTTGCAAACTGGACACCTCAGGCCATAGAATTGGTCACCAAACTGAAGCGCTGGATTGGCTGCTGCATGGTGGGGGCAGAGCTGTCCGGCCTACATGCTCACCTTATGCATTTCCACCAAAGTTGAGCAGCTCAAAGGGAGTCAAAAGGCAAACATGATCGCTCCTGCCACGGCCTGGCTGGGTTGTTTACTTTGCAAAGAGGGTTGCATGAACCATAGAAGCTAGGGAGGGGTGAATGCCATGGGTCAGCTGGGGTGAGGGGGCTGGGATGAAGTGGATGTAGGCAAATGTCCTAGACTACACATTGACAATGTTCACAGGTCTGTAAAGCATAAATAAATGATGTTCTTCATCAATGTTGGGACAGATTTGCTAAGCAAGCACTTCCAGCATGATTTTGGGAGCAGCCATCAGTGGCCTCATTCAGTTGTGGTCCCTTGGAATATGGTGGCCGCTTCTGTCATTGCACCATGTGGCCTTGTGACAAAGAGATTCTTTCTGCTTCCCTCTGGCTGTTTGTGCAGCATTGCAGAAAACTCTGGAGCTCCAGCGAAGGTGAAGTTTCAGGTGGGAGTAAACAACGGTGATTTCATTTATTTATTTTATTTTCCGAGTGCAGAACATCTTACAATAAAAGGAGAAAATGTGCTATTTAAAATTGGCCTATTGATCTAAATAAACCAAAAACCAAAAACTATACAATCAATATAAAAATTAAATGCAGAGGGAATTTAAAAACTGTATGAGACATTATACAGGCCATTCTTGTTCAAAGTTACAAAGGCACTGAAAAAAGTGACTTATGATTGTTTTTCACACTTACGACCATTGCAGCATTCCCATGGGCATGTGGTCAAAATTTGGGCCCATGGCAACTGGCTCATATTTATGACGGTTGCAGTGTCCCAGGGTCCTCTTTTCTGACTTTCCAAAAAACCAGGTCAATGGGGAAACTAGATTCATTTAACAACCATGTCATTAACAGGGGGGCATGGATCTAGTTCACAGGTGGGCACAATTACATCCCATGGACTCTGTCGATATCCTTGGGATCAACCGGATCAAACTGTTCCTAAATTACTGCAAAAGTCCTTTCCCCAGCCTTCTCCATAGGATCCACACCATGCTTGGCCTCCAAGTGGGAAGAGATCCAAGCAATTTTATCAACCAGAATTCCTCTGTGAGTGTGAGAAAAAAAAAAATCCCTCACAGTTGCTGTGCCTATTAATGGCCTTTGGCTTAGATAATTGAATAGGCCAATCAGAGTGCAGCTCCTGGTTTTGAATCTCCCGGGCTTTTTCTATGCCTTCCCTAACTGTCACTAACTGTCACTAACTGTCAGCATATAAGGAGCTGCTTGCCAGCAGGCTAACCCAGTTCGGGATCAGAGGCAGAGCTGAAGTCCCTAAAGCCTCTCCCTTCTGAGGAAGAAAAGCCCAAACTCCAATCGTACAGGGCGACTGTAGAAAGAGCTGACAAGATACTTAAGGAAGAGACTGACAACGGATATTCTCTTGAATAGGCTTTGTTTATTTTCGTAAATAAAACAGTTTAGTTTAAAAATCTTCATGAGGCTCATTTATTTAATAGATTTTAAACATATAAAGTTATGGTCCACCATCTTTATAACATCCTGTGAGGCCTGAAGGAAAACCTACACATGACCCTTACCCAGAAGGTTCCAGATCATCTTTAAAAAGGCCACGGGTGTCACTCAGTGTTATAAGAAGTGCAAAAAGAATGGAGAAATATGGACATTTTGAGGCTTGTAGTGCCATGAGGTGGGCCTTAATAGAAGCTCTAGCTCAGGTATGTCAAACACAAGGCCCCTCCCACCCCAGTCCACACACAGGAGGGGATGAGTGCACAGGGTCCAACAGCGTCTGGCAGTAGTCACAGCCCATGCTGGGCAGGTGGGTCCAAGTACTGGGACTGCCAGGTTGGTCCTCCAAGCAAAAGGGGGAGGCAGAGCCGTGGGGGGAGGCACGTGATCAGGCCTGCTGAATGCATCAGGTGGCTGCCCACTCACTCACCCACTCTGTCCCACCATTTGTTTTTGCTTGCCCACAACCATCCCAGCTGGGACGGGGCAGGCGGCTGCATGGCCCCCTTGCAGACTAAACCTCATGCCTTCCCCCAAGCATCTTCTTCCACATGCTCCTGTTGCTGTCCAAACCTCTTCCTCCAGCTCTACCAGATACGTGGGATGAGCCTCCCACCCACCTCCCCACCTGGAATGGCCCCAGTTTAAGGGAAGGGCAGAGAGACCCATCCCCAAGAGGCAGCCAGGACTCCCCTCCCTACCCTGCCTTGCCTGAGCCGAGTCCTAGAACTGACTTACATACCCTACACCAGCATACATTGGGACCCCTCAGTCAGGCCACCTCCACTCACCCCCTGGCTTGCCTTCAAGCAGTGGCACCAGCAGTAGCAGAGCCCACCAGCAGGAGCCCCACTGTCCCTCAGCCCCTCTTCCCAATCCAGGAAGCCCAGTCTGGGCAAGGAGAGTGAGCCTGGAGCAGGAGGCAAGTGAGCCCAGGCAGCCCCTCAGGGAAGTGGGGCAGGGCTGTGGAGTCCTGGTGCCCTGGGAGCTCAAAGGTCAGATGACTCATGCTGCCATCTGTACCCCTCACATAGCCCAAGAGGGTCAGTGAGTCTCCTCTGGTGGATCAGCCTGATCCCACCCCCCAACATGAGGGACATCAAGCTCGCCATGTCCACCCTGGTCACACCCACCCAGACACCCACAACCACACAGCCATGCCGCACCCAGCTCCCCTAAGGGCAACAACAATCCTGATCTGGCCCTCAGTGAAATGGAGTTGAACACCCCTGCTCCAGCTCATGTTCAGTTAGATTCATCCCTCATGTTCCTTCAGCAGAGCTCTGGATGTCCCTTGATCCTTTTCAGCTCCCTCAATTGAATCATGGGGCATGTTGGGGACAATGGACCAAGAGAGGTTGCATGTGTCTTGGTGGTGCAGCAGACTAAACTGCTGTTAAAGTAGCACTTAGCTGCCAGCTGCCTGCAATTACTGCGAGTTCAATTCTCACCAGGCTCAAGGTTGACTCAGCCTTCCATCCTTCCGAGGTAGGTAAAATGAGGACCCGGTTTGTGGGGGCAATAAGCTGACTTTGTATAAAAAAGAACACCGCTTAGGGGGGCCCAAAAGGACCTACTAAGCAGGTATATACAAAAGTATGAAGGCTATTGCTTAAAGCATTGTAAGCTGCCCTGAGCCTCTGGAGAAGACTGTGGTTATTACCTACAAAGCCCTTCATGGCCTAGGCCAGGATATTTGTCGGACCCCTGCAGCCAGCGACAATTCCCAATCACCCGGTGCATTTTTTTTTTATTTTATATCAAATTTATATACCGTCCTTCTCCCTGAGGACTCAGGGCGGTGTACAGCCAAATAAAAACATAAACTACAAACATTAAAATACTATTAAAATGATATATATATATATAAATTTGGCCCCTGTGGCATTCCCACAGACAGGGTCTCCTGAGGGTGCCGTCGGCCAGACAGTGTCGGCTGGTGACCCCCAGGGGGAGAGCTTTCTCTGTGGGCGCACCCACCCTCTGGAACCAACTTCCTTTGGAGCTCCGGATGGCCCCTGACCTTCGCTCGTTCCACCGTGATTTGAAGACCTGGTTTTTCCACAGCCTGGACTGATGGGGGGTTTCTTAATGAATTTTAAATGGTTTTAAATTGGAATTTTAATTTTCTATTGTCTTTTAATGAGGAATTGTGCATCTTTACCATTGTGAGCCACCCTGAGTCCTTGGAGATAGGGCGGCATATAAATTGCATAATAAATAAATAAATAAATAAATAAATAAATAAATAAATAAATAAATAAATAAATAAATAAATAAATAAATATCAAACTAATAAATAAATAAATAATGTGATTGATCCCATCCAAGACCTCAGTAGCTTTCCTATTCCAGGTAGTGGCCAAGGCCTCAGAAGGACCATGCAGCAGAGCCTGGGGTATAATCCTCAGTTCCCTTTGGAACCCCATCAGACACAAAGAGTGGACTGGTCAAAGAGATCCAGCCTCCCTGCAGACAGAGGCAGCAGAAAAGAATCTCAAAGTCATCAGGCCATGATCTGGCCAGGACAAAGGGGACCAGGATAGCTCCTCCTCAGATCACGTTGGAAGTGGTCTGTTTTGAATTGAGCCATGAATGATGGTGGCCATGTTGAAATGCCTCTAAGGATTGCTCTAGAGATGGCAAATTGACATATCTCAAGACTATAAGCCTGGGGAACTCCACAATCAACCGTGAAATGTCCTCCAGAGACTCAGACATGGAAGTTGCTGTGCAGCAAGAAGGTTGGTACAGTAGTATTGATTCCAACTGCACCTGTGAATGAATCTTCTAGAAAAGAATTTCAGACCTGGCAATTTGGGGAGCAGCACCCCAAATGACCAAAAGAGACAACCGGATGACAATTCCTACCCTTAGGATACAGCAACAGAAATTTTCAAATCTTGCCAAAAAATTGCAGTTAATATCCTGACATTCTTCCTCAAATTACATCTCTGCGTTGTGCCACTATTCCCAAGTAGCCCTCCTATTATCTGACCAAACTATGGGACCAGCCAAAATCCATCTTGTGTTCAAGGGTCACTTTCATGTAGGTCAACTAGACAACTTCCCCATGACTCCATCTGCTCTGTGAATTACAAGAGACACAAACATGTTTTCCATTCTGCTGCATGAAGAGAAGCTGTTGCTAAGGGGATAGGACAATGGCTTTCCCTGCAATTATCAGAAAAACCAGTCATTCTTCATGTATCCCCTGTTGATTTCTACACACAAAGATCTTCCAGGATAAAACCTGCTTTAAAAAATATCTCTGAGTTCACCAGATGGGGGGAAGAACATATCACCTTAACCTGCCTTGCAAAGTACTCATTCCTGGGATTGAAGAGACTCGCATGTCTTTATTTCTTCTATGGTCAAAGCCCAAACACAGGTAAGAAAAAACATTGGTGCTATAGAGTGGTCTTGGGGCCATCCAGGTGGCACTGGTGGTGTCTGATCTGCTAAACTTCCAGTGAGATTTGAGGAGGAACCTTCAGATCAGTTTCTGCATGAACCTCAATTTCTGTTCTAGGAGGGAAAGTGAGAAGAATGACCAGGCAGGAGTCATTGCTGATGCTTCTGCTGCTCTTCTGGCTCCTGGCTCCAACTACAGCAAAGAGACTGCAAACCATTTGTGTGCTCAGGGATTATATCCCATTAAAGGAAAGCTCCTATAGGCCTGGTGATCTCATTATTGGTGGGAATTTGCCCATAGGAGCCATTTACGGGTCTGTTGTCCAAGACTTTAATAAAGTGAATCATCATTTCCATATTGGGTAAGTTTCAGCTGGAGGGAAAACATGCAGATAATTATTCTCTTTGCTTTAAATTCAGGGACTTTTTTTCCAAAAATACTTCTACTATTTGTACTGTCCTGGTGTAGTTCACATTTTATTCTTTTCTCCATAAAGTAGCGAGCTCTTTAAAGAGGCTGGAATTCTCAATCTCTTCATCAGGAAGATGATAAAGAACAAAAATGAAGAGGGAAGCTGTGCTGGCCTAGTAAAGAAGTTGAATTATAATATTAATCTGAACAGAAACTTCTGCTAGAAAGTTCAAATAAAAGCTCAGCACTCTTCCAGTGTTCAGGAGTTACAAAAATCGCTCTCAGTGTTGGAATCATCATTGTTGATGAATAATGGCCTTCAGTAAATCTTGGAGGTGACCCTCACTGTTTTTCTGTGCTCAGCAATCTTTACCTGAAGAAGCTGCTCCAAGACAGACTTTAAATAATTACATTGAAAGTGAAGCAGTTGGAAAGGCCACCGCAGCAAAGTGAATATGGCAGGGATGATAAAGAGTATAAAACAATCCATGATATCTACGGAAAGACTTGTCTCCTTTCTCACAAAGGCATCCAAGTTTGGCCAAGGAAAATCCTCTGAAAAAAAACCCAAACTCCCAAATGAAATTTGGGAGTTTCTGCCCTCAAAAGTCCCCCCAAACAGTAAAGCAAGTTCTACAGCCATGCACAAGCTTTCCTGTAATGTTTGCCAATGTTTTGCTCACTACAGATTCATCACCAGTAACTACCAGCAGTTCCTTGCATTGATGTTTGCTGTCTCCGAGATCAATAAGGATTTTCTTCTGCTCCCCAACATCTCCCTTGGCTTCCACATCTATGCACATTTCCAGACTGAGATATTTATTTCTTTAAACAGCCTCTCCATACTCTCCTCACGAGGCCAAGTGGTTCCAGGGTACAAATGTGACCTGCAGGACACTCTGCTGTCTGTCATTGGTGATCTCAACTCCAAACTCTCAAGGCTGATGGCCTCCATCTTCAGCATCTTCAAGGTCCCACAGGTAAGAGAGCTCCCTTGGATACAATATGGATAAGACAAAGATGAAAACACACACATAAGCCAAGAGGAAATTAAAAGTAGTTTGGGGGAGGCACATCATGAGCCTGTGACTCTTCATTTATTCTTCATAAAAGAGTAGCCATCATTTTAGTGACATTTATTTCCTGTATCAGGTTGTTGGGTTCTTCTCTTGTCTTCTGATATATCACAATCAGTCAAGATGTGTAAGTGGTGGCTCTCCCTAAGAAGGGAAGGAGATGAAGCTTGCAAAGTTGACTGGTGGAGCAAAATCCTTACAATGGTGACTCCTAAAGTTGCCCTAAGACTTTACTTTGTCTTTGAAAGATGAATCTCATTGTTTTTCAGCTCGGTGTTGGCTTTGAGTTCTCTCAGGGAGAGAGAAGAGTTTATCCTTCCTTCTTCCAGATTAATGCCAAGGAATCTCCTCAGTATGTGGGTTTAGTGCAGCTGCTCCTGTATTTCCAGTGGAACTGGGTTGGGCTTCTGGCCCCTGAAGATGACAGAGGAGAACATTTCATCTCAACTCTGACACCAATGCTCCAGGAGAAGGAGATCTGCCTGGCCTTCACTGAAAGGTTGAAATTAGATGATCTTCAGATTGGAATAGAAAAAATGCTTCTCAAGTTACAGACTTGGTCAAAAACTGAAGTGATTATTCTGTTTGGAGACTATGGTTGTAGTTACACTGTACAGTCACATTTATATTTACATGAAAAATTGAACAACACAACATTGCAGAATGTTTGGATCTTAACCTCCCATTGGAAACTTAGTTTGGAGGAATATGAAGACACATTGCTCTTTCTAAAGCCTTTCCATGGAGTCCTGCATTTTAGGGACCACACTGGGGATGTTTCAGAATTCAGCCATTTCCTCCTGTCTTTAGACCCCTTGAGCCCCCAAGGAGATGTCTTTCTCCCAGAACTGTGGGAACATGTCTTTCATTGCAAACTCCACAAACCAGGCAAGATCCCTCCAATGGGGACAAAACAATGCACAGGAAAGGAGAATCTGCAGAATCTGCCAAATTACGTTTTTGAAACGAGCATGACAGGTGAAAGTTACAAGATCTACAATGCCATTTATGTTGTGGCACACGCTTTACATGCAATGTTTGGATCCAGAGCCCAACCGACCATGATGAGGCTTGGAAAGAGGATCTCAAATCTCCAGTCATGGCAGGTAATTTCTGTGGCTTCCTTAGAGAGGAAGCTTCCCATATGCATTCCTTCAATTACTGATTAAATGTCTGCATGTTATTATATCAATGCATATTAAAAACAATTATTAGAAAAATGTGAATTAGGAATAATGTTTTGTTGGAAGAGTTTAGGGGGGGGAAGAGATGCAAACAAAGGAGCTGTCCATAAGACCCATTGTTGTTATTTTAAAATAATTTTTATTAAACAATTTTGTCTTTAAAAATAACCTAAAAAACAACTACAAATACATAAAAACAAAACTAAACACAGCAAACAATATATGCCATCTAAGGTCATTTTAGAGCTTTGTGTACCTCATATTTATTTTGCTTTTGTGGTTCTCTATTCTATCATATCTATTTACTTCTCGATAGTAGTATAATAACTTTATATCAATGTATAAACCAAAGTACTGCCCCCTGGGGGGTAGTGGGATGACTTAGGGGAGAGCTAAGAGGCAAGGGGGTCGCCTTCCTAATTTTTGGTAAATTGCAGGTGGGCTGCCACGTGGGGTGAGGGCCTGGTGGGGTGGCATGCCTGGCTGGCTGCTGGTGCCGCCACTGCCATTCTGCAAGGAAAGCCAGGGCCAGTATCAGTAAGAGTTGGCAGGGACCTTGGAGGTCATCTAGCAACCCCCTTCTCACGCAGGAGAACTATACTAGGGATTCGAGCGACCTTTTAATTCTAGACACCTGCAGCCCATTCCTGCCTCCTCAGGTGTTGGAGCGTGTGGGGGGGATGCTTTTCAAGGAGTCACAAAGGGGGCTGAAAGCAGAGTCATTCTGACAGTGTCTTTTAAAATTGCTTGGAAGAGCAATTTTTCCCCTAACAATAATGGTTTGTATACTGTGGAATAAAACATATGCTTGGAAAAAATACTTGCAAAACTTGGACAGAAGGAAAAGAAAGGCAGGACTGGACTCATTTTCAGTAGCTAGTAGTTCATTGTTATCAGTGACTCCCACTGATTCTAAACTCATTTTAAGACTGGGATTGGTGACTACTGAAATTTAAGTATTCAACACTGGTCTCAGAAATCTTTGAGAACCTGCAGAGGTGAAGACATTAGGTGGCCATCAGTCATTACCTTAGTGATGAACTCAAAGAGATCAGGCATGACATTGCTTATTTATCAGAACTGTTTGCAAAGTTCAATGAAGTGAATTTGCAGTTGCAAGGAAATGAGGTCAATCTTATTAAGGCCAAATTTGTCATCTCTACGTTTATTTCAAAGTTAACTCTATTCAAGCGCAATATAGGCCATCGCGAGCTATACCAATTTCCGAGCTTGTCCGAGCTGGAAGAGAAAGGTAGGCTATAAGATGATGATCTGCAAGGTTTTTGTGACCATTTGGACATGCTGCATAAAGATATGTCTGAGCGATATCAGGATCTTCTTTTGATGGAAATTCCAGATTGGGTGATAAATCCATTTTTAGATTCTGAGGAAGATGGGGTAGTGGAGGAACAACTAATAGAGCTGCAAAATGACATTGAGCTGAAGCCAAAGTTTAAGAAATCGTACCAAGAGTTTTGGTTACAGAAGGAAATTTCTGATTGCTATCCTGCACTATGGACAGTGGTTAAGAAGCTCCTTGTTGCATTTGCAACATCATATTTGGTGGAACATGGTTTCAGTGTGGTCATCCAACTTCTCTCCAAGCAAAGAAATCGACTCCAGATTACTGAATGTGGTGATTTAAGACTCCTGCTAAGTGACTTAAAACCAGACATTGGGAAACTGGTATCATTTCATCAAGCCCACCCATCACATTAAGAATTTACTGAACAGTGAAGTAGTTACTAAATTTTACTGAGTTTACTAACTTAGTAGTTCCTAGGGTTCTTGATAAATGACTATCAGGCTTTGAAAACCTGGAATCACTGGATCGTGTTCAACAATTTTGTTGAATTAACAAAAGATTTTTAAATTGGATTTTGAATAAATGTGCAATTCATTGTTACAGTTTTGAATTTTACTGTTACTATCTTCCTTAGTGAGTCGTGCAAACTGCTATTCTGAACAATGCTATTTATAGGGGTGGGGGTGAGGGGCACTGAGGATGAGTTTGTAGCACCAAGGGGGCGGTGGACTGAAAAAGTTTGGGAACCACTGGTATAAACACATATAGTAGTATTCATTATTCTTCTCTACCGATTTATATTCATTTATATTTACATCTCTTTGTTTAATGTTTTTTAATTACTCCAATTTAGGTTTCATGAGTACTAAGTTAAACATTTCCTGTTTTGGTTTCTATTTTCGAGCCAACTGTACATTTTATTCCATACTTCATAATAGTCTGAATCATCCCTCTCTTTTAGCTCCATAGTCATTTTATCCATTTCTGTGCATTCAAGAATTTTTCTAATTACTATTTTGTCTGAGGGTATATTATTTTGTTTCCAGTTTTGTGCAAATATGATTCTTGCTGCAGTGAGTATGTGTAGTGTGATGTATTGAAGTTTTTTATTCATTTTCGGGTCCAGTATTCCTAATAAAAATAGTTCTGGTTTCAAATCTGTTTTTTGCTCTGTAATTTCTTCCAGACATTTTTGAATTTTGCACCAATATTTCCTTGTGATGGGGCACGTCCACCACATGTGATGGAATGTTCCAAATTTGTAGTTACATCTCCAGCATTTGGGGGATAAATTTGGGTACATTTTGGCCAAACTCGCTGAGGGCAAATGCCATCTATAAAACATTTTATAGAAGTTTTCTTTGTAGGGGACTGCTGTTGTAAGTTTATAGTTCCTTGTCCATAGTTTGTCCCACTGTTCTAATTCTTTCTGTCCTCTACTATCCCCTGAAGTCCATTTAACCTCATGCCGACTGCTTCAGTGACTCCATCCAGTCCCCTCATTCTCTGTCGTCCCTTTCTTCTTTTCCCTCAATCTTTCCCAGCAGTAGCCTCTTCTCCAGTGAGTCCTTCCTTCTCATTAGGTGGCCAAAGTATTTGAGTCTCATCTTCAGGACCTGGCCTTCTAAAGAGCAGTCTCCTCTAGGACTGACTGGTTTGATTGCCTTGCAGTCCAAGGGACTTCCAGGAGTCTTCTCCAGTACCAGAGTTGAAAGGCCTCAATTCTCTGATGCTCAGCCTTTCTTATGGTCCAACTTTCACAGCCACACATTGCAACTGGGAAAAAGATAGCCTCGACTATACACACTTTTGTTGGCAGGGTGATGTCTCTGCTTTTTAGTAAGCTAGCTAGATTTGCCATAGCTTTCCTCTCGAGGAGCAAGTGTCTTTTAATTTCTTAGCTGCAGTCCCCATCTGCAGTGATCTTGGAGCACAGGAAAACAAAATATGTCACTATCTCCATTTCTTCCCCATCTATTTGACAGGAATTGAGAGGGCCGGATGCCATGATCTTAGTTTTCTTAATGTTCAGTTTCAAGCCAACGTTTGCACTCTCCTTCTTCACCCTCATCAAGAGGTTCTGTAGTTCCTCTTCACTTTCTGCCATTAGAGTGGTATCTTCTGCATATCTGAGGTTGTTGATATTTCTCCAACAATCTTAATTCCATCTTGCGATTCATCTAGCCCTGCCTTTCTCATGATGTGCTCTGCATGTAAGTTAAATAGGCAGAGTGACAGCCTTGCCTAACTCCTTTCTCAATTTTTAACCAATCAGTGGTTCCATGTCCAGTTCTCACTGTTGCTTCTTGACCCCCAAATAGGTTTCTCAAGAGACAAATAAGATGGTCTGGTACTCCCATCTCTTTAAGAACTTGCCACAATTTGTTGTGATCCACATAATCAAAGGCTTTAGCATAGTCTATGAAGCAGAAGTAGATGTTTTTCTGGAACTTCCTAGCTGAATCTCCTCGATCCAGCGTATGTTGGCAATGTGATCTCTAGTTCCGCTGCCTCTTCAAAATCCTGCCTGTACTTCTGGTAGTTCTCGATCCACATACTGCTGGAGTGTAGCTTGTAGGATTTTGAGCATAACTTTACTAGCATGTGAAATGAGTGCAATGATATGCTAGTTTGAACCTTCTTTGGCATTGCCCTTCTTTGGAATTGGAATGTAAACTGACTTTTTCCAATCCTGCGGCCACTGTTGAGTTTTTCAAATTTGCTGACAAATTGAGTGTAGCACTTTGACTGCATCGTCTTTAAGATTTTGAATAGCTCAGCTGGAATATTGTCACCTCCACTAGCTTTGTTGCTGCTCAGATTTCCTAAGGACCATTTGACTTCCCATTCCAGGGTGTCTGGCTTGAGGTCAGTGACCACCCCATCGTGGTTATCAAGGACGCTAAGCTCGTTCTTGTATAGTTCCTCTGTATAATTTTGTCATCTCTTCTTAATCTCTTCTGCCTCTGTTAGGTCCCTGCCATTTTGGTCCTTTATCATGCCCATCTTTGCATGAAACGTTCCCTTCATATCTCCAATTTTCTTGAAGAGATCTCTTGTCCTCCCGATTCTATTGTTTTCTTCTATTTATTTGCACTGTTCATTTAAGAAGGCATTCTTATCTCTTCTAGCTATTCTCTGGACTTCTGCATTCAATTGGGTGTATCTTTCTCCTTCTCCCTTGCCTGTCAGGGTTCCAAGTAACATCTCCAATGAATGAAAACTCCAAGGCTTGAGTTTCTTTAAAGTTGCATTTTATTAGAGATGTCATATTGACACATCTGGGAAAACCTGAATCTGAAAGTTTCCAAGTTTTCTCCACCCACAGAAAAGTTCAAGTCCCTGCCCAACACCCACATGTCCATCACATGGTCCAATCAAACATTGTTCCAACTGGAGATGCCTCTCAGTTCCAGCCTTCCAGGTGCAGGGCAAGTTGTCTTTGACTTCTTGAGAAAGGAATGTTAGTATTACTATACATCACCTGTGCTCCATACAATCCCCCCTCCCAATTTCCCACAGTAGTAAATGTAGCAGGTCTGAAGGCCTAATACAAAAGATGGCTTCCAGGCCTGACATTGCCTTTCGCTTCCCTTCTTTCTTCAGCCACTTATAAAGCTTCCTCAGAGAACCATTTTGCTTTCTTGAATTTCTTTTTCTTAGGGATGGTTTTAGTTACTACCTCTTGTACAATGTTGCGAACCTCCGTCCATAGATCCTCAGGCACTCTGTCTATGAGATCTAATTCCTTAAATCTATTTGTCACCTTTACTGTATAATCATCAGGGATATGATTTAGTTCATGCCTGAGTGCCCTAGTGCTTTCCCCTACTTTATTCAATTTAAGCCTAAATTTTGCAAGGAGAAGCTCATGATCTGAGCCACAGTCAGCTCCTGGTCTTGTTTTTACTGACTGTAAAGAGCTTCTCCATTGTTGGCTGCAGAGCACAGAGTCAGTCTGATTTCTGTGTTGACCGTTTGGTGATGTCCATGTGTAGAGTCTTCTCTTGGGTTGTTGGAAAGGAGCGTTTGCTATGGCCATCCTATTCTCTTGACAAAATTCTATCAGCCTGTGCCCTGCTTCATTTTGTACTCCAAGGCCAAACTTGCCCGTTATTCCAGTTATCTTTTGGCTTCCTACTTTAGCATTCCAATCCCCCATGATGATAAGGACATCATTTTTTGGTGCTATTTCTATAAGGTGTTGTAGGGCTTCATAGAACCGGTTAACTTCATCCTCTGCAGCACCAGTGGCATAGAGTTGGACTGCTGTGATGTTGAATCGGTTGCCTTGGATTTGAACTGAGATCATTCTGTCACTTTGGAGCTTGTTTATTCATTTCGGCACATTCAAATCTTTTTTGAATAATCAATCCCTCTGGTGGTAAGTATTGCGCGAATGCAATTCTTGCTGCTGTTAGTGTATGCAGGATCAGATATCTTATTTTTTTTTTATCAAATTTGGTTTTTAATATTCCCAGGAGAAATGTTTCCGGAATTAACTCAATTGGCAGTTTGTTAGATCTTGTAGCCACTCTCGTGTTTTGGTCCAATACTTTTTCGCTTCGGGGCATAATCACCAAGCGTGAAAGAAGGTATCTTGGTGTTCGTTGCATTTCCAGCACTTGGGGCTTAAATTTGGGTACATTTTGGCCAGCCTTGCTGGAGCTAGGTGCCAACGATATAGCATTTTATACTGATTTTCCTTATAAGCCACCAATTTTGTTAATATATAGTTTTTATTCCAAATAGTTTCCCAATCATCTAGATTTATGTTATGCCCTACATTTTTTGCCCATGCAATCATCGGTTCTTTTACCACCTCCTCTGCTCTATCAAATTCTAATAAATAATTATATAATTTAGATATTAATTTTCTTTCAGGGCCAATCAGCAATTTATCTAATTGTCTTGGATCCAAATCTATTCCGTATTCCTCCTTATCGTTTCTGTATCTGGATTGTAGTTGTAAGTATGGCCACCAGTCAATGGATATTCCTTGTTCTTTTAATACCTGGTTACTTTTCAGCTTTCCCTGTTTATCTAAGATTTCTGTGTATCTAGGCATTTTACGAATGTCTAATGTGTTGGGGTGGATCATAGCTTCCATGGTAGATAGCCAACCGGGAATTTTCATATAATGTTTCTTCTTTATATCTTTATATCATATTAGTACATCTCTTATTTTATGTCTGTAAATAGTATGTATCCTATTCCCTTTGTCCCACATAAAAGCATGCCACCCCTTTTGTAAATTGTGTCCTTCCAGAATTAAGATTCTTCTTCTATTCCTTAAATTGACCCAATCCCTTATCCAAACTAATGTCGCTGCTTTGTGGTATAGTTCCCATGCCGGAAGACCAAAACCACCCCTACTTCTACTGTCTTGGAGAAAGTGTAATTTTATCCTTGCCTTTTTTCCAGACCAGACAAATTTAGTAATAATTTTATTAAGTTCCATAAAAAAATTTCTATCTAATGGGATGGGGATTGTTTGAAATAAATGTAATAGTTTAGGTAGGATATTCATCTTAATAGTCGCTATCCTACCTATAAGCGATATTTGTAACATTTCTCACTTTTCCAAATCTTTCTTAATTTGTTGGACCAACATCATATAGTTATCCTCCTTTAACGAGGAACACCTCGCTGTTAATCATATCCCTAGATATTTAATTTTCTTAACAATTTGTAAGTCCATTTCTTTTTCTAATTATTTTTTTCTGAGTTGTTGTTAGATTTTTAACTATCATTTTGGTTTTCCCTCTATTAATTTTAAGTCCTGATACTTCCCCATATGTTTCTATTTCCCATATTAGGGAGGGGCCAGATTCCAGAAGTTCCTCAATAATAAATACCATATTGTCAGCAAAGGCCTGTGCCTTGTATTCTTCTCTTTTAATTTTCATTCCCTTTATCTCTTGGTTTGCTCTAATTCTATTTAATAATATTACTAATGTTAAAATGAAAAGAGATTGTGTACCAGTCTTGCTTTTCCTACTCTTTTATTGACTATGAAGGCTACTCCATTTCTTCTGAGGGATTCTTGCCCACAGTAGTATACCTGATGGTCATCTGAATTAAATTCACCCATTCCTGTCCATTTTAGTTCGCTGATTCCTAAGATGTCGATGTTCAGTCTTGTCATCTCTTGTTTGACCACATCCAGCTTGTCTTGATTTATGGATCTTACATTCCAGGTTCCTATGGAGAAAAAATCTTTTCAGCATCAGACTTTCCTTTCACCACCAGATACATCCACAGCAGAGTTTCCTTTTGGCTTCAGCCCAGTTGCTTCATTCTTTCTGGTGCTACTAGTACTAGCCCTCTGCTCTTCCCCAGTAGCATATTGGACACCTTCCAACCTGAGGGGCTCATCTTCCAGCGTCATATCTTTTTGCCTTTTGGTACGACTGTCCATGGGGTTTTCATGGCAAAGATACTGGAGAGGGTTGCCATTTCCTTCTCCAGTGGGTCACGTTTTGTCAGAGCTCTCTACTATGACCTGTCCATCTTGGGTGGCCCTGCATAGCCTAGCTCATAGCTTCATTGAGCTATGCAAACCCCTTTGCCACAACAAGGCAGTAATCCATAAAGAGGGCCATAACCGTAGCTCTAACTAAATAGTCCTATTTCTAAAGGTCTCTTTTATTCCAGATTCTTGCCTATTTGAGGAATGTGCAGTTCAACAACAGCGCTGGAGATGAAGTCTCCATCTCAGAAGATGGACTGGGATCTGCTCGTTATGATCTTTTGAATTGGATTCTCCTCCCGAATCGATCCTTTGTTCCCATAAAAGTTGGGCAAGTAAATCCTAAGGCTCCCCCAGGCCAAGATTTCACCATTAACTCGGATGGAATCATCTGGGCCAGAAAGGTGAGCTTCAAGGATGTTGTAAGTTCAGGGAAAGATTCATTCTCTTCCTGAGATGCAGAACATCTTTCTAACTTGAAAAATAATCAATTGAATCAGAAATTATGGCATTTGGTGAAAAATCTGCTTTGTACACAACACGTTTGAGGTCTGATTTATGTCATTCCATAAAGAATTAGACTTGGAATTGACTTCTGCTTGAAACACAGGATGCAATTAAAAGGAAGCAAAAGTGATTTCTGTGAATCACTTCCTCTCAGTTGTATCCTGACAGTTCTTTCTTTTAGAAATTCTCTTGTCCCATCACAAGACTTACTCTGCAGGCTGAGACTCCAGTTTCAATCTCCCACATCCATGGGTGTGTCAGGAATGCCACTGGCCTGAATCCCTCAGGACTGTTCTTGATTTCTGATAGACAGTGGCAATATGTTTCTTTAGAAGAGAATCTGAACACAGAAGAAGGAATACAGGAGGGAAATAGGAATGGGGAAAAGAATGAATGCAGCAGGTTCATTGCTTAGGCCATCTCAAGTATGTATCTTTTGTCTTTCAGAAGGTGCCCTTTGCCAGGTGTGGCATCAAGAGGTGCCATGTAGGAGAGAGGAGAAGAGTTCCAGAGGGAGAGCCAGTTTGCTGCTACCATTGTGAAGGTTGTCCCGAAGGGACCATTTCTAATCAGACAGGTAGACAAGACTTCAAATGTTAATCTTCCAGGATCAAAGAAAACATTCATTACGTCATTTTTGTCATTTTAAGAAGATTGACATGAAACAATATTTTTTTCAGGAAAACCTTTCAGTTTACAGATCTAAACTGCCCTGGCCACAGAGACACCTTTCCCGATCCTCAGCAGTTCCATGCAGGATAGCTTTAGGGCAGAATTTATGAATGTCCAACTTGGATTTCCACCCCTACTCTAACATCCAATTGGAAAAACTGCCTTCCAATCTTTCCTGAGGAAGTGGGGTGTGAGGTCCAAGCTTTAATTTTTATTATTCAGAATAAACTCCTTCCGTCCCCACTATCAGCCTCTGAGGAAATAGAAAATATAGTATGAAACAAGAATTTCTAACTAATGCAAAGATTGGCCTCATTTATATTTGTCTTTCAGGCACATTTAGACTCTGATTTTTTTAAAAAAAGTTGACAAGAAGGAGGAACTTGTCCATTAAAAAATTCCTTCTCATGTGCTGCAACTGGTTACATGTCCGGTCCCATAGATCTCTATTGGGATGCTGCCATACTGGTGGGAGGGGGAGGCTGGGGGGGGGGGTTGTGCAGGGTTTCATTTGCATTGCTTTGCTGTACCTTGTGGGAAAAAGGGAGTGGGGAAGGAATGTGCCTTAGGTCATTCTAGGGAGGGGGGAAGGAATGTGCTTTGAGCTATCTTCCAGGATCAAAGAAGACATTCTGTGAGAGAAAAATTCCCTCACAGTTGCTGTGCCTATTAATGGCCTTTGGCTTAGATAATTGAATAGGCCAATCAGAGCGCAGCTCCTAGTTTTGAATCTCCCGGGCTTTTCTAACTGCCACTGAGACAGTATATAAGGAGCTGCTTGCCAGCAGGCAAAACAGTTTGGGGTCAGAGGCAGAGCTGAAGTCACTAAAGCCTCCTCCTTCTGAAAGACTCGGACTCCAATTGCACAGAGCGATTGCAGAAAGAGCTGACCGGACATTGCAAAAGGAAACTGACTACTGATGTTCTTTTAATAGACTTTGTTTTATTCATGCAAATAAAAACAGTTTAGTTTAAGGTCTTCTGAGACTTATCTGTTTGGTGAATTGTAAAGAGATAAGGTTGCGGTCCACAAACCTCCATAACACATTCATTAAATCTATTTTGTTTATTGTGATCATTTTTGATATGATTGACATGCACTCATACTTTTCAGCAGAACCTTTCAGTTGATGGATCTAAATTGTCCTGGCCACAGAAGTCACCTTTCCTAATCCTCAGCAGTTCCATGCAGGATAGTTTTAGGGCAGAATTTATGAATCTCCAACTTGCATTTCAACTCCTCCTGTAATATCTGATTGTGAAAACCAAATTCTAATCTTTTCCTGAAGAAGTGGGGTTTTCAGTCCAAGCTTTAATTCTTATTACTTAGGGCATGCTTCATCCATCAATACTATCAACCTCTGAGGAAATAGTTCTGCCAGAGAAAGAGGAGATTCATCGATCTGTGTCTCTTTGATAGAGTAGGAGGAATCAAATAAGTCTGAATGAACACATTTGAAGCACAAAGCAGAGAGGTTAAGGCAGGGATCATGTACAGATAAACAAATAGCAACATTCCTGGATAACAGGTCTATCGATCTTCTGTGTGTTCCATTATAAAGTAGGGGAGAAAACAGGCAGCAATCTCAAACTGAAAGCCACATTACTTGTGGAAGTCCACAGTGAATGGATAGCTAGAACTGAACTAATCCTCGTCACTGGCTAATCTATCCTAGAACCATTATAAATGCAGCATGATTTGCTTGAATGAATGAATTCTTAACCAAAGATTCTTGATTTCAGATGCTGCTCACTGTGAACCCTGCCCAGAAGACCAATATCCCAACAAGGACAAGGACCAATGCATTGCCAAGAAGATCCACTTCCTTGCCTATCAAGACACTCTTGGATACACTTTAGTTTCTCTCACTCTTTTTCTCTCTGTGAGCACATCTGCAGTCCTGGTGATTTTCTATAAACATCATGACACACCAATTGTTAAAGCCAACAACAGAGAACTCACCTACATCCTCCTGGTCTCCCTCCTGCTCTGCTTCCTCTGCTCCTTCCTCTTCATTGGTCAACCAGGGAAAGTCACCTGTCTTATACAACAATCTGCCTTTGCCATTCTCTTTTCCCTGGCAGTTTCCTCTGTGTTGGCAAAAACTGTCATGGTGGTTCTGGCCTTCATGGCCACCAAACCGGGGAACAAGACAAGGAAACTCTTAGGAAAACCACTGACCAACTCCATTGTCTTAGCGTGTCCCCTGATCCAAGCAGTCCTTTGTACCACCTGGCTGGGAACCTCTCCCCCATTTTTTAACTTGGACTTCCACTCCTTGTTTGGAGAGATCATCTTGGAATGTAAGGAAGGCTCAGTTTTAATGTTTTACGGTGTCCTTGCCTATCTAGGTTTTCTGGCCCTCGTTAGTTTCTCAGTGGCCTTTCTGGCTAGGAAATTGCCCGACAGCTTTAATGAAGCCAAGTTCATTACTTTCAGCATGCTGGTCTTTTGCAGTGTTTGGATCAGCTTCCTCCCCACCTACCTGAGCACCAAAGGGAAGTCCATGGTGGCTGTGGAGATCTTCTCCATTTTGGCCTCTGGAGCTGCTCTCTTGGCTTGTATCTTTTTCCCCAAATGCTACATTATTCTACTGAGGCCTGATCTGAATTGTAGAGAAAATATAATAAGAAACAAGAATTTCTAACTAATGCAATAGCTGGCCACATTTATATTTGTCTTTGAGGCATTTTTAGAATGTGATAAGATTTCAGAAAAAAATGATGACATGAAGTAGAAACATGTCCATAAAAGAATTGCTTTTCAAGTGCTCCAACTGGATACAATATGACTGCATTAAGGAACAACACCCAACCTTTTGTTTATCATGTCTTCAAAGTATCCTTGTGTTGTTGAGTGCCCTGTGTGGATGGAAAGCTAATTTTTAGATGTGTCTTTATTATTTCAATGAGGAATTTTTTTCATTTTAATCTTTTTAATCTAATTACTTTTTAATATAGTGTTTTAAAGGGTTTGGTTCAATATCAGTTTTTTTAAGCATATATGGATGTTTCCTTAGATGTCTGAGGCTTCTTGGAGTCCCCTAACAGTATTAAGTTATTTTTGACAACATCTCCCTTTCCTTCAAATGGTCTGTCATGTGAGAAAAAGAAACATAGAAGGAGTATTTCCAAATTGACCCATAAAATAGTGAACTTGAATTCTCTGGTTTTCCATAAGCTTTAACAAAATGTCTATGGCAATGTAAGGTAATGTAACTGATATATTATTTTATTAAAGAAATACTTCTTGATTGACAATAGTAACAGTATTACAGCAAGCTGCACTGGCTCCCAGTGGTCTTCTGGGTGCGCTTCAAGGTGTTGGTTACCACCTTTAAAGCGCTCCATGGCATAGAACCTAGTTATCTCCGAGACCGCCTTCTGTCACTGACGACCTCCCATCAACCCGTGCGCTCCCACAGAGAGGGCCTCCTCGGGGTGCCATCAGCCAAGCAATGCAGGCCTTCTCTGTGGGGGCACCCACCCTCTGGAATCAGCTGCCCCCAGAGATAAGGAGAATCCAAGACCTCCGTGTCTTCCGCCGTGCCCTTAAAACTTTCCTTTTCCAACAAGCCGGGCTGGCCTAACAAATCCTTATAAATGATTTTAAATTTGTATGTTTTTTTAAATTTTTTGGCCAAATTGAGATATTTCCTTTTAATCTGTTCTTAATGTTTATATTATGTGTTTTTATCTGGCTGTACACCACCCTGAGTTCCCAGGAAGAAGGGCGGTATATAAATTTGAAGTAAAATAAAAATAAAGTAGATTGGTGGGAAAATAACTGATAGACTGTTAATTGTAAGCCGCCCTGAGTCTCCGGAGAAAGGCGGCATATAAATTGAACTAATAAATAATAAATAAATAAATTATGAATAAGTATGATTACATCATCTATTTCTTATGCATAACTCAATTTCTCCTCCTTTCTCAACTGTAGAAATATGAGTGCATCCGTTGGTCTTCAAGAGTTCCTCCCACTATTCTCTGGAGAGAATTTATTCAGGGTGCAACAAATAATTCTGCTGTGAGACTTGATTATTGATTTTTGGTCCTGCATTTGAATCCACTGTGGTCTTGGGAGGATTAAGGATTAAGCAGTTGTAATAGCCACATAAACATGACAGACAGTCCTTTTTTTTAGCAACAATGATGAAATAGTAACTTTGCAATACATCACATTTATGGGAATGGGACAATTGGCCACATCGCCTCACCCTAGTCATCCCACCACACCTTCCCCATCCTTACCAACCCACCACAGCCTCTTCCCATCATCCCCTCCCTCATTGCCTTGCCTTAGGAATTTTGCCACAGTACAATTTGACCTGGCCGATTTGCAACATGGAACTATTAGCTATGTGTGTCTCAACCTGGTCACAGAACATCCTTCCCACCACATTGAGCTCCTCCTCCACTACCGCCTCCTGGAATTGGGGTCCCTGGCCCTCCCCATTCTTTCATCTCCTCCTACATGACAGTCACTCTTGGCAAAGAAGAATTGGGGCCAGGCGGACAGCAGGCAGGAAGAGGCTCTGTCCACCAGCAGGCCAGCAAAGGCAGGACATGACTGGTGGTCTCAGATGGAGACTGATACAGAGGACTTCCTAGATCAGAGGCTCCTTCCAGAGAAGGGTCCTCTTGAATGCCTCGTGATTTGCCCCACTTCTGTCTTGGTTCCTTCCATCCAGGAGTGATCAAGAATTTACTCCCAGCAGGTAGTTGTAAGGAGAATGCAGTCCTTCCCTGCACCCACAGTGGATGACAGCTCATGCACCCCGCTTTGCAAACTGGACCCTCTGGGCTGTGTCGTTCATTAGCATACTGAAGCTCCGGGTTGAGTGCTGTGAGGTAAGGACAGAACCTTCCCTGCCCTCGTGCTCACCCCATTCACCTCAACCAAAGGTGGGCAGCTGAGGGGGAGTTGAGGGGCAAGCAGTATCACTCCTGCTGTGGCCCAGGGTGTCCAGTTTGCAAAGAAGGGCGCAAGAGCTGTAGCCCACTGTGGGTGCAGGGCAGGACTGTGCTCTCCATACAACTATACTGGGAGAGCAAATTCTCAATCACTCCTGGAGGGAAGGAGATGAGACTGAAGCAGGGCAGCTCACAGGGACTCAAAGGGTGCCTCCTCTCTGGAAGGGGCCCCTAACCTAGCAAGTAACCTGTAGGTGTGTCCACAGGGACCACCAGTCACCTCCCACATTTGCCAGCTTTTCTGGTAGACAGAACCCTTTACTTTCTCCAGCCCACCTGCCCCAATCCCTCTTCATCTAGAGAAACGTTATGTGGGAGAAGACAAAGAGAATTGGGAAGGGACTCTAATTCCAGCAGGCAGCAGAGAAGGAAGAGTTCGGTGTGGTGGGAAGGACCTTTTGGGACCAGTTTTTGTCTGGGAACAGTTAAGATGCACATGGCTAATTGTCCCACATGGTAAATCTGTCAAGGAAATTGTGCCACAGTGAATTGCCCAGGGAGAGGCAGTGGGGGAGGGGTGGATAGCAAGAAGCACCAGGGATGGGAGCCTGGGGTTAGGCAGTGGGGGAAATGGTTCATTGGAGTGGGTGGCATGGTGAGCTTAGGGTTAGGGCTACAGGAAATTGTGGGAGACCCTATACTGACAATATTCACAGGTCCATAAAGTATATGAAAACTGATCTCATTCCATAAGTGTTGGGACAGTTTTGCCTAGCAAACTTTTCCAGCATGATTTTGAAAGCAGCCACCAGTGGCTTCATTCGGTTGTGGTCACATGGAATCTGGTGGCCGCTTCTGTAATTGCACCATGTGGCCGTGTGACAAAGTGATTAGTTTTGCTTCCCTCTTGCTGTTTGTGCAGCATTGCAGAATATTCTGGAGCTCCAGTGAAGGTGAAGTTTCAGGTGGGGTCAACAACAGTGATTATATTTATTTATTTTATTTTCTGAGTCCAGGACATCTTACATTAAAAGGAGAAAATATGCTATTTAAAATTATTATATTGATCTAAATTAAAACAAATTCAAGAACTATATAACAAATATAAAAATTAAAGCCAAAAGGAATTTAAAACTCTATAAAACATTTTATAGCATTTGAGGCCCAGAAACTAACAGTCTGGGCATCAAGCAAGTGTCTATGGGTGTCCTCAGCTGACTTGAGACTAGAGGAGGCACCTGAACCTGATTCTGCCATGGGGAGTCATTCCACCTCCTGCCCAGAGAACAGGGGAAACACCGCATGAGTCAAGATGGGAAGGGACAGACCTCATCTCAGGTAGCAAAATATTCCATCACAGAAAAGATTCTCCTACTAGACCCTGAAAATTGAAGCTCTGACCAAGAAGGCCTACAGTATGGCCCTTCTGCCAATTTGGGTGGGATGGGCGAATAACATTGGGGTGAGATGGTTCCCCAGATAGAATCAAAGAATCATAGGGCTGGAAGGAAACTTGGAGGTGTCGTAATCCAACCCCTTACCTAAAGCAGGAGTCCTTGTACATTTTGAACCAATGGCTGTCCAATCTCTTCTTAGAAACTTCCAGTGATGGAGCACCCATAACTTCTGGAGGCAACCTATTCCATGGATTAATTACTCTCTCTATCAGGACATTTCTCCCCCATTCTAGGTTGGGTCTCTCTTTGATAAGTTTCCAACCATTACTTCTTCTCCTTCCTCAAATGATTTGGAAAATAAATTAACCCCTTCTTCGGTGGGACAGCACCTCAAATATTGGAAGAGTGCTATCTATGCACCTTTGGTACATAGATAGTACATACATGCTGGCCACATCATCATGGAAATTGTTTTCAGACAATACTTGTTCCCTCAACCAAGAAACATCATCCCCAAGAGTCAGACGTAATTGAAAAGGAAATCTTTATCTTTTTGCTATCATTTTAACCCTAATCGTTCTCTTTGTTAGTGTTGACATACTATTTCCATTAAATATACATCATATGAATTCATGTTCTTCAAGGAAGTTTCACAAAGGATTGACTAGTCACAACTGTCACCTGTTCCTCAAGGAAGAGTTGCGAGTCCAGGAGGGCCCTCAGATTATACACCAGCTCAGTCTGAGGCATTACAACCCTTAAAACCCAAAGATGATAAACACTCAGATAGAGGAGCCCTCCAGCCTCCCACACAGTCTCCATCCTACCAAGGTTCAGTTGAAGCCTTTTGTTCCCCATCCAGATCCCCACAGCATCCAGGCACCATGAAGGAACATCCATTGTACCTGCTAGTTCACCTGGGACACAGATATACAACAGGATATTATCTGCATACAGATATATCTCATTCTATGGTAAAATGTAGGTGTTAAACAGGAACAGAGAGAGCACCAAGTCCTCTGGCATCTCACAAAGAGGCTGTGTGGTGGAACTCTCATTCCCTCTAGAGATAATCTTGTGATAATTGGAACTGTCCATGGAGGAAGGAGATGAACCAGCACAAAATTCTACTTCACTTCCTTAAATCCTGGAACCAATTCAAAAGTATACATGATCAATCATATCAAAAGAAACCTAAAGGTCCACAAGAACAAGAATGGATTCATGACCTTCATCCTACTTCCACCAGAGATCATACAAAACCATGACTAAGATGTTGTTATCCCATATTGGCTCTGAAACCTGACCATATGAAATCTAGATAATCCACTTAATCCAGGATCCTCTCAAGGTGCAGCCCTACCACTTTCTCAATCACCTTCCCTTAAAAGAGGAGGTAGGAGAATCGATGAAATAATCAGCATGGTGGGGTCTAGTAAAGATTTATTGAGCAGACGCCATAACAGCATCTCTTTAAAGGATGATGAGAAAACCTCTTTCTCAAGGATGAATTAACCATCATTTGGATCCATCTTCCAGGTAACCTTGACCAGCCAAGAGGGACATGGATCTAGTTCACAAGTGGTCACATCTACATCCCAAGGACTCTGTTGACTTCCTTGGGCTCAACAATGTCAAACTGTTCCTAGATAATTGGGTAAATCCTTTCCCCACCATCTCCAGAGGATCTACACCATGCTTGGCCTCCAACTGGGAACAGATCCAGTTTTATCAACCAGATGCATAGAGAATTCCTGTCAGATCTATGTATCTGCCATTCTTCATGGAACAAGGGGGGGATTTGGAGTTGTCACATTTAGTTCTTTTCCTATGTATCATAAGTATCCAATTTCTTGCCTGATCCTCTTTGTATAAACTTTACCCTGATTTATAACCATTGCCTGGTCCCAGGAATGCCTGGAGAATTCTCACACCTCTAGAAATGAAAGGGAAGATGGGGGGGCAGTGGATTGTAAAATGACCGTGAGAAGCTTGTTGTGACCCCGACTCCCGAGCCTGTCCTAAAAGAGGAAGAGGACTCAGAAGGTGATGGGGAGGAACTGACAAGGCCTCCCTCTCCAGGACCCTCCTCTCTGGCAATGCCTCAGGTTCCATCTGAAGGCCAAGAGGAACAGCCTGGGATATGCCAGGAAGAAAGCATATCAGAACAACAACAGATAGGGAGGGAGGATGATGAATCCTGATCCCAGGCAGTGTTGGAGGGAGAAGTGTGCACAGCAACGAAAGAGGCGTGGGAGGGCCAGAGATTGAGCTGAGTCACTGAGCCACACCCCACAAGGAATAAAAGTGGGTGTGATTGCTCTTCAGCCTTTGTGATGGTCAAAGTTAAAAACCTGAGAGTCACATCGTGTTACCTGAAATCTGGCTTGTGCATATTTGGGCTGGACCTTGGCTAATTCTTGCTTCGTGGATTATTTTTTGCTACTGAACCGGACTGAGGATAAACTCTTTCTTGCTAACTGTGAATGGAAACTGACTTGGCAGGCATTTCGCAGTTTACTGCCAAAACTCTTATCTGCAAGAGTTTCTAGTCTGATTGCTTAATAAAATCTTGGCAGGCGTGCCTGGTGGTGTGTTTGCCTGTGTGGGGAAGGGGGACAGAACAAAGCTCTTCATATCTGTTTGTCAGAGAGGCTGGTGCAATTCATATTCACACCAGCAGATTGGTCATAATCCATATCAGAAGGTAGGGAGGGGGTTCCTAATTTCCTTTATCCTGAACTGCATGCCCTGAGGGACCCCAGAGCCTGCTTTGAGTTCTGACTAGCTTTCATCCCTTTCAATAAAAGGTTCCTTTTGAAATACAAAGTTCTCAAGAGTTTGTACTTTCTTGGAAGTGGGAGGGGGGAGGGAGAAGCTGGTGCTCATAATTCCTCTGTGAGGCCTGAAGGAAAACCTACATGTGAGGCTTACTCAGAAGGTTCTGGATAATCTTTAAAAAGACGATAGGGTATCACTCAGTGCAATAAGAAGTGCAATACGAATGGATAAATATTTATTTTATTTTATTTTATTTTATTTTATTTTGAATTTGTATACCGCCCTTCTCCCTGAGGACTCAGGGCGGTGAACAGCCAAGTAAAAACATCAAGTACAAATATTAAAATACAATTAAAATATACATATATAAATTTGGCCCCATTAATTAAAAACAATAAACAAAACACTTAAAAACACTTAAAAAATTAGGCCAGCCCGGCCTGCTGGAAAAGGAAGGTTTTAAGGGCACGGCGGAAGGCACCGAGGTCTTGGATTCTCCTTATCTCTGGAGGCAATTGATTCCAGAGGGTAGGTGCCCCCACAGAGAAGGCCCTCCCCCTGGGGGTCACCAGCCTACACTGTTTGGCTGATGGCACCCCGAGGAGGCCCTCTCTGTGGGAGCGCACAGGTCGATGGGAGATCGTCGGTGGCAGCAGGCGGTCTCGAAGATAGCTAGGCCCTATGCCATGGAGCGCTTTAAAGGTGATAACCAACACCTTGAAGCGCACCCGGAAGACCACTGGGACATTTTGTGGCTTATACTGCCATGAGGTAGGCCTTAATAGAAGCTCTAGCTCAGATAGGTCAAACACAAGGCCCGTGCATGCATAGGAGGTGAGGAGTGCACAGGGGTCAATGGTCTGGCAGTAGCCACAGCCTCCTGGAGCCCACTGGGCTCCACATCCCATGCTGTGCAGTTGAGTCCAAACACTGGGAATGCCAGGCTGGCCATCCAAGCAGCAGGTGGTGGCAGAGGCATAGAGGAGGCAAGTGATCTGGCCTGCTGAATGCACTGGCGGCTGCCCATTGACCCACCCATTCTTGTCCTACCATTTGTTTTTGCTTGCCCATGGCCATCCTGGCTGAGACATAGCAGCCAGCCACATGGCCACCTTGCAGGCCAAATCTCATTCCACCCTCCATGCATCTGCTTCCACCTACTGTTGGTGCTGCCACCACAGGGCTCAGCCCATGCCATCCAAATCTCCTACTCCAGCTCCGCCAGAAACGTGGGACAAGCAACCTGCCCACCATCCCACACACAATGCCCTAGTTTGTGCAAATATCCTGAGAAACTTCATCAAATTACATTTCTGGTTTGTGCCATTATACCCAAGTAGCACTCCTATTATCTGACCCAACTAGGGCATAAGCCAGAATCCACCTTGTGTGCAGGGGTCACTTTCATGTAGGTCAACTACACAGCTTCCCCATGACTCCATCTGCTCTGTGAATTACAAGAAGAGACACCAACATGTTTTCCATTCTGCTGCATGAAGAGAAGCTGTTGCTAAGGGGAGAGGACAGTGGTAGGCAAACTTGGCTCTTTCACACCCTGTGGACTTCAACTGGGATAAGACAATGGCCTTTCCCTGCAATTATCAGAAGAACAGTCATTCTTCATGTGTCCCCTGTGGATTTCTAGACACAAAGATCTTCCAGGATAAAACCTGCTTTAAAAAACATCTCTGAGTTCACCAGATGGAGGGCAGAACATGTCACGTGAGCCTGTCTTGCAAAGAGCTCACTCCTGGGTTTGAAGAGACTCACATGCCTTTGTTCTCTCTATGGTCACAGCCCAAACACAGGTAAAAGGAATAATTTTTGATATAAAGTTATTTTGAGGCCATCCAGGTAGCACAGGTGGTGTCTGATCTGCTAAAGTTCCAGTGAGATTTCAGGAGCAACTTTTAAATCAGTTTCTGCATAAACCTTGATTTCTGTTCTAGGAGGGAAGGTGATAAGAATGAAAGGGCAGGAGTCATGCAACTGTTGATCCTGATGCTCGTCTGGCTCCTGGCTCCAACTACAGCAAAGAGGCTGCAAACCATGTGTGTGTTCAAGGATTATATCGATTTAAAGGAGAGCTACTATAGGCCTGGTGATCTCATTATTGGTGGGAATTTGCCCTTGGGAACCATTTTAGAGTCTCCTATCCTAGAGTTTAATACAGTGAATCATCATCTACAGAATGTGTAAGTCTCAACTGGAGGTGAAACATGCAGATAATTATTTTCTTTGCTTTAAATTCAGAAATACTACTTCTAGTGCTTTGAACTGTCCTGGTGTAGTGCACATGTTGCACTTTTCTCGATAAAATAGCAAGCTTTTCAAATAGGCTGGAATTCTCAATCTCTTCATCAGGAAGATGATAAACAAGAAAAATAAAAATGGAAGCTGTCCTGGCCTAGTGAAGAAGTCGAATTATAATAATAATCTGAAAAGTAACTTGTGGATAATAACTCAAAAAGAAGCTCAATCCTCTTCCAGTGTTCAGGAGTTACAAAAATCCCTCTCAGTTTAGGAATCAGCATTGCTGATGAATCCTTCAGTAAATCTATGAGGAGACCCCACTGTAGTCCTGTGCTCAGCAATCTTTACCACACCTGTAGAAGCTGCTCCAGGAGAGACGTTAAATACTTACGGCGAAAGGGAAGCTGTTGGAAAGGATTTCAGCCACTGGAGCAAAGTCAATATGGCAGGGATGATAGAGAGAATAAAACAGTCCATAATATCTATGGAAAGGCTTGTCTTCTTTCTCACAAAATCATCCAAGTTTAGCCAAGGGTAATCCTTTGAAAAAAAACCCCAACCCAATGAAATTTGGGGGTTTCTGCCCTCAAAGGTCCTGCCAAAAAGTGAAGCAAATTCTACAACCATGCACAAGCTTTCCTGTAATGTTCTCCAATGTTTTTCTTACTACAGATTCCTCACCAGTTACTACCAGCAGTTCCTTGCATTGATGTTTGCTGTCTCCGAGGTCAATAATAATTTTCTTTTGCTCCCCAACATCACCCTTGGCTTCCACATCTACCGCCATTCCCAGAGGGAGATTGAGATTTCCTTAAACAGCTTCTCCATGCTCTCCTCACGAGGCCAAGTGGTTCTAGGGTACAAATGGGACCTGCAGGACACTCTGCTGTCCGTCATTGGTGGTCTCAGTGCCAAGTCCTCAAGGTTGATGGCCTCCATTTTCAGCATTCTTAAGGTCCCACAGGTAAGAGAGCTCCACTGGATACAATATGGAGTAGAGAGAGATCAAAATCACACAGAGAAGCCAAAGATGGAACTAAAAGTAGGTTTTTTTGGAGGGACATATAATAAGCTTTTGACTCTTAGATTATTCTTTATTAAAGGGTAGCCATCATTTTAGTGCCATTTATTCTCTGTATCAGGTTGTTGGTTTCTTCT
This sequence comes from Pituophis catenifer annectens, assembly GCF_029215685.1. Classification (NCBI taxonomy): domain Eukaryota; kingdom Metazoa; phylum Chordata; class Lepidosauria; order Squamata; family Colubridae; genus Pituophis; species Pituophis catenifer. Next base: position 346,251,763 of record NW_027256881.1, on the reverse strand, counting down.
CTTGTCTTCTGACAACCAATAAAAATGCCTAAATAGGGAAGAAGATGAACTTTGCCAGTCAAAGTGAGTCAGCCTGATTGGAGAGCTATCAACCACACAATGGTCACTACTAAAGTCAGCATAAAACTTTTACTTTTCTGGTTAAAAATCAGAAATATACAAAAAATATAGGGGGAAATATTACCGATTTAAATATATATATATATATATATATATATATATTTAAAATATATATATATATAATATATATATATTAAAATATATATATATATATATTGAAGACCCTGTTGTTCCGCCAGGCCGGGCTATCAACTTAATAATTTTAAATTGGGGTATTTTAAATTTTTGGGGTTTTAAATCGGCCAAATTTATTTAATTATTTTAATTTTTAATTATTGTTGTGTCTTGTGTTTTTAAATTGGCTGTACACCGCCCTGAGTCCTTCGGGAGAAGGGCGGTATAGAAATAAAATTATTATTATTTATTATTATTAATAAAAAATGTTATTAGATTAAGGAGAGGTGAAGGAATATATCATAAGTAGAATGGTAGAATGTCACTCTGAAAAAATGCTTAAGAAGAAATTATACTCTTTTTGTGTATATGTTGTATAAATGTTTGTTGTGTATATGTTACGTATGTCTTTTTTAATATTTATATTCAATAAAAACTACTTTTTATTTAAAAAAAAAACTTTTACTTTGTCTTTGAAAAAAGAATCTCTTTTTCTCCAGCTCGGTGTTGGCTTTGAGTTCTCTCAGGGAGAGAGAAGACTTTATCCTTCCTTCATCCGGATGAATCCCAAGGAATCTTCTCAGTATGTGGGTTTAGTCCAGCTGCTCCTGTATTTCCAGTGGAACTGGGTTGGTCTTCTGGCCCCTGAAGATGACAGAGGAGAACATTTCATCTCAACTCTGACACCAATGCTCCAGGAGAAGGAGATCTGCCTGGCCTTCACTGAAATGATAAAATTGGATAATGTTAAACTCACTGAGAAAAAATTTGTTCTCTATTTCCGCACCTGGTCTAAAGCAGAAGTCTTTATTCTGTATGCAGACTTAGCTGTTACTCTCACTGTAATAGGGGTGATACAGTTATTTGAAGATATCTTGAAAGTATCATTTAGGAAAGTTTGTATCTTTACTTCCCATTGGAAAGTTGGCATGGAAGAATCTGAATACTCATTGCAATTTATAAAGCATTTGCATGGGGTCTTGCATTTTAGGGACCACTCCAGGGATGTCTCAGAATTCAGCCACTTCCTCCTGTCTTTAGACCCCTTGAACCCCCAAGGAGATGTCTTTCTCCCTGTATGGTGGGAATTTGTCTTTCGCTGCAAGATCCATAAATCAGGAAAGATCCCTCCAAAGGGGAAAAAACAATGTACAGGAAAGGAGAATGTGCAGAATCTGCCCAATTACACTTTTGAAAAAAGAATGACAGGAGAAAGTTACAATATCTACAATGCTGTTTATGCTCTGGCACACGCTTTGCATGCAATGGATGGATCCAGAGTTCGACCGACCATGATGACGCTTGGAAAGAGGATCTCAGATGTCCAGTCATGGCAGGTAATACCAGTGGTTTTTGACTCAAGTCTACAGACACTTAGATCAGATGCTCTCCATATGAATTTCTTCAGTTCCTGATTAAATGTCTGTGTACTTCCATTCCAATTTATCTGAGACCCTGCCCCTTTTTTTAGTTTACCATTTTTTGTGCTACTCAGCTTGCTGTGTGAAAAGAGCTTCTGATTAAGAATGGATGGAAACTAACCAAGGAGAGAAGCAACCTAGAATTTAGGAGAAATTTCTTAAGGAAGGGTTTATCTTTAGAGGTCATGGGTGCCCCATTGAAAAAGAGACAGGATAGTCTCTTGTCTGAAACTGTAGAGGGTCTGTTGCTTGAGCAGGGGGTTGGACTAGACGACCTCCAATGTCCCTTCCAATACTGTCATTCTGTTTCTATGACAACCACAGCACAGAGCAAGATTCAAAGTGGTCCTAAGGGGTTCCTGGTTTGAAATTCATCAGAATTTTCTGCATCAAAGCCTAAAATGTTGGACCTCTCTGAATAGTGATGTGACCAACCAGGTCAGATGCTTCCTTCCACATGGCCCAGTTCATCAAACCTGGTTCCTGCCTTCTGCTGCCTTTGACAATGAGCCAGAGAAAATCAGTGGAATTTTCCATGGTTCTGATAGAAATGATTTATTCATTTCAAACGTTCATTTATCAGTTAAGAAGGCCTCGGGCCAAAGGAACTATTGGAAATTGCATATAGCCAAGTATCACAAGAGGAAAAGCCTAAGATTAAAGTTAGATTGTGGAACTAAAATACTTCGGTTTTGGTGAAATACTACTTGGAAACTGTGCCCAGTGACAAAGGGAAAATTTAGTTTCAGAGTTCAACACACCAGATTCCTCAGATCACTACTGAGAGATGGAACTAACTTCTCAAATATAAACCCATCTTCTCAAAATGTCAATCATCTTGTGATAGAAACGACAATGTCTCATTTGTAGCTCTAGCCCACATACTCCTATTTCTAAAGGTCTCTTTTATTTCAGATTCTTCCCTATTTGAGCAACCTGCAGTTCAACAACAGTGCTGGAGAGGAAGTTTCCTTCTCAGAAGATGGACTGGGATCTGCTCGTTATGATCTTCTCAATTGGCTTTTCCTCCCCAATCAATCTTTTGTTCCCATGAAGGTTGGGCAAGTAAATCCTAAGGCTCCCCCAGGCCAGGATTTCACCATTAACTTTGATGGAATCGTCTGGGCCACAAAGGTGAGCTGCAAGGAAATGTTGCAAGCTTAGGGAAAGATTCCTGAGATGCAGGACATCTTTCCATTGCCGCTCAGTTGTATCTTCATGGTTCTTCCTTTAAAAATTCAGGAAGAATTTTTAGGAATTCTTAGGAATCCTGAGGATTCTTCCTCAGGAAGAATCCAGAGGAAGGATTGTGGTTCAGTCACAATCCTTCCTCTGCAGGATGAAACCCCAGTTCTAATCTCCCTCATCCATGGGGGCGTCAGGAAAGCCAGTGGGCTGAATCCTTCAGGAGCTGTTATAGACAGTGGCAGTGTATCTCTTTAGAAGCTGCCCTGAGTCTCCGGAGAAGGGCGGCATATAAATTGAACCAATGAATGAATGAATGAATGAATGAATGAATGAATGAATGAATGAATAAGAGAATCTGAACATAGCAGTACGAATGAGGAAAAGAACGAATGCAGCAGATTCGTTGCTTAAGTAATTTCAAATACTGATCTTTTAGACGATCCCCATTGCCAGGTGTGGCAGGAAGAGGTGCCATGTGGGAGAGCGGAGAAGAGTTCCAGAGGGCGAGCAGGTTTGCTGCTACCAATGTGACCCTTGTCCAGAAGGGACCATTTCTAATCAGACAGGTAGACCATACTTCAAATTTAGATCTTTAGGTATCAAGGTAGACATCCATTAAATCAATATATTTTTGTTATTCTGATCATTTTTTATAAAATTGATATGCATTCATACTTGTCAATAGAACATTTTAGTTTATAGATCTAAACTGCCACAGAGGCCACCTTTCCTCACCCTCAGCAAGGATAGTTTGAGGGCAAAATTTATAAGTCCCCAATATCCATTTTTGCTTCTACTGTCACATCCAATTGGGAAACAAACTTCCAATCTTTTCCTGAGTAAGTGGGATATGAGAGATAAGCTTTGGTTTGATTATTTAGTTCCTGCTTCTTCCGGCATCTCTATCAACCTCTGAGGAAATGGACCTGCCAGAGAAAGAGGAGATCCATCTATTTATGTCTCTTTGACAGAGCAGGAGGGAGGAATGAACAGATTTGACCTACCACAGAGAGAGATTAAGACTGTAAGGTTAAGGGATGATGTACACACAAACAAAACACCAGAATTCACTGATAACAGATCCATCTGTCTTCTTCTGTGGGTTTCATTATAAAATGGTAGGAAAAAAAACTGAAAGTCATGGAAGTGCACAGTCAATGGATAACTGGAACTGAATAAATCCTTGTCTCTGGCTCATCTACCCCCAAGATCATCATACATGAAGGATGATTTGCTCTTTTTGATGTACCATAAATTGCACTGTGGGTTCTTTCATTCTTTCCTTTGTGGTAGGTCAACAGCAGAAGGCAACACTCATATCATTTATATGGGAGGGATAATATGCATGGTGGTTGCTCATGTAATCCTTAGACAAAAACCTCTGATTGCAGATGCAGCTCACTGTGAACCCTGCCCAGAAGACCAATTTCCCAACAAAGACAAGGACCAATGCATTGCCAAGAAGATCCACTTCCTTGCCTATCAAGACACCCTGGGATACATTTTGGTTTTTCTTGCTCTTTTTCTCTCTGGGATCACTTCTGCAGTCCTGGTGATTTTCTATAAACATCATGACACACCAATCGTCAAGGCCAACAACCGAGATCTCAGCTACATCCTACTGGTCTCCCTCGTACTCTGCTTCCTCTGCTCCTTCCTTTTCATTGGTCAACCAGGGAAGATCACCTGTCTCTTCCGACAATCTGCCTTTGCCATTCTCTTTTCCCTTGCGGTTTCATCTGTGTTGGCAAAAACTGTCATGGTGGTTCTGGCCTTCATGGCCACCAAGCCTGGAAACAGGTCAAGGAAACTCTTAGGAAAACCACTAACCAACTCCATTGTCATAGCCTGTCCCCTGATCCAAGCTTTGCTTTGTGCTTCCTGGCTGGTAACCTCCCCTCCTTTTCGCAGCTGGGACTTCCACTCCTTGTTTGGAGAGACCATCTTGGAATGTAAAGAAGGCTCAGCTGTAATGTTTTACATGGTCCTGGCCTACCTAGGACTTTTGGCCCTAGTCAGTTGCACAGTGGCATTTCTAGCTAGGAAATTGCCTGACAGCTTTAATGAAGCCAAGTTCATTACTTTTAGCATGCTGGTCTTTTGCAGTGTTTGGATCACTTTCCTCCCCACCTACCTGAGCACCAAAGGGAAGTCCATGGTAGCTGTGGAGATCTTTTCCATTTTGGCCTCTGGAGCTGCTCTCTTGGCTTGTATCTTTTTTCCCAAATGCTACATTATTCTACTGAGGCCGGATCTGAATTGTAGAGAAAATATAGTAAGAAACAAGAATTTCTAACTAATGCAAGGATCGGTCTCATTTATATTTATCTTTGAGATGTGAGTTGATGATTTCTAAAAGATGATGGCATAAAGGAGGTATTTCTCCATTAAAAATTCCTTATCAGATGCTGCAACTGGTTAGAATTTAACTGTGGTCAGCCAGGCTCACCCAGTCTTTTATTTATCATGCCTTCAAAGTATCCTTGTGTTGTCCAGTGCCCGATGTGGATGGAAAACTAGTTATTAAAGATGTGTTCATTATTTCAAGGAGGACATTTCACATTCTATTCTTTTTAATTTAATTATTTTTAAGGTAGTGATTTAAAGGGTTGGCATCAGTGCTTTTAAGCATGTATGGTTGTTTCCTTAGATGTCTGAGGCTTTATAGAGATCTCTACCAGTATTCAATTATTTTTAATAACATCTCCCTTTCCATAAAATGACGTCTCGTATGAGAAATAGAAACAATGGAGGAATGGATTCTAATTGGCCCATGAAGTATCAGACTTGAAATCTCTGGTTTTCAATGAGCTTTATCAAAAATTTCTATGGCAATGTAACTGACCTACTTTTTCATTGAGAGAATATTTCTCTGCTGAAGATAGTAACAGTACAAGAGTAGCAACATAATTGATAGTTTGTTAATTATGAATAGGTACTTACATCATCTATTCCTTATGCATATATCATTTTCTAGAAGCTCTAGCTCAGATATGTCGAACACAAGGCCCATCCCACCCCAATGCACACATAGGAGTTGGCAAGCACACTGGAGCCAATGGTGTTTTGTAGAAGCTGCAGCCCACTGGTGCACACTGTGGCTCCACAGCCCATTCTGGGCAGGTGGGTCTGAGTGCTGGGACCACTGGGCCGGCCCTCCAAGCAGCAGGCAGAGGTAGAGCCATGGGGTCAGGCATGTGATCCAGCCTGCTGAACGCACTGGCAGCCATCCACTCACCCGTCCACTCTGATACATCATTTTTTTTTATTTTTATTATTTTTTTTTAATTTGATTTATATGCCGCCCTTCTCCAGAGACTCGGGGCGGCTTACAATGCGTTAAGCAATAGCCTTCATCCTTTTGTATATTTTATACAAAGTCAGCTTATTGCCCCACAAACTGGGTCCTCATTTCACCTACCTTAGAAAGGATGGAAGGCTGAGTCAACCTTGAGCCTGGCGAGATTCGAACCTGCAGTAATTGCAGGCAGCTGGTGTGACCACTTGGTTTTTTGTTTTTGCTTGCCCAGGACCATCTCAGCTGGGATGAAGCAGGCAGCTGTGTGACCACTTTGAAGGCCAAATCTCATGCCCCCCACCATGCATCTGCTTCCACCTGGTCCTCGTGCTGCCACCATGGGTCTCAGCCCACACCATCCAAACCTCCTCCACCTCCGCTGGACATTTGGCATGAGCCTCCCATCCACCACCCCACCTGCAATGGCCCCAGTTTATGGAAAGAGCAGAAGCCCCCATCCCCAACAGGAAGCTGGGACTTCCCTCCCCCCTCTGCCTCTCCAAGGCCCAGAGCTGACTCACCACACCCTGAACCCACATATCTTGGAGCCCCACAGCTAGGCAAGCCATGCCTCGACCTCTGCCTCACCTTGCATCAGCAACACCAGCAGGAACAGCCCCCTCCATCAGGAGCCCCACTGTCCCTCACCACCCCCACCAGCCCAGGAAGCCCAGCCCAGGCAAGGAGAGTCAGCAGAACAGCAGCAGCCTGGAGCAAGAGGCAAGTAGGCCCAGGCATCCCATTGGGGAAATGAGGCTGGGCTGCAGACTCCCAGTGCCCTTGGAGCTCAAGGGTCAGATTCCTGCTGCCCAGGACCCCAGGCAGCCCATGCTGCCATCCAGGGCTGCCCCCCATGGCCCAAGATGGCCAGTGAGGCTTCTCTGGAGGACGAGTGTTTGGCATGCTCTCTGGTCCCACCCCCCACCCCCCGATGTGAGGAATGTCAAGATGGCCATGCCTACCTTGGCCATGCCCACACAGGCAACTGCAACCACCCAGCCATGCCCCCCCGCCCCCCTGAAGCAATAAACAATTCTAATCCAACTCTCAATGAAATGGAGTTTGACATCCCTGTTCTAGCTCTTGTTCCATCAGATTCACCCCTCAGGTTTCTTCAGCAGAGCTCTAGATGTCTATTGATCAGTGGTAGGATTCAAATCATTTAACAACCGGTTCATCCAGGGTCAGGTTGGCTGTCATTGGAGGCATGGACCATCCCATGGGAGGCATGGACCATCCTGAGCCTCCTGTGAGAAGCCAACCTGATCCTGGGTGAACCGGTTGTTAAATCCCCCCACCCCACTATCAAAGAGTTCTGGGCACTGCACTGAAATGGAGAAACGGGAAATGGAGCGGCACAAGGGGAGGTAGAGGAGCAGTGAAAGAGGCCTCCTTCCCTCACTCTGGGTGCTCCCTTTCCTGTTTCTCCATTGCAGCCCAGGGCCACGGAGCCTGCCCCACCCACCACCACCCAGATGCCCTCGCTTCTCCCAAGCGTTTCTTTGCCTACCTGATTTCCAGCTCCGTCGCATTTCTCCCTTGCGTATCTTACTATTGTGTGCAGAGAAACAAGTTTGTGGGACTAAAAAAAATTACTCAATCAATTCCAATTTCATGAGAGCTTTTTTTGTGAGAAGTTGGAATTGATTTATTGAACTTTTCTTTTCTTTAGTCCCACACACTATTGTTTCCCTGCGCACGATGGCGAGAAACGTGACGGAGCTGGAAATCAAGTAGGCAAAGAAATGTTTTGGGGAAGTGAGGGCATCTGGGAGGTGGTGAGGCAAGTTCTTCGGCCCACAAAAACCTCATCTTTGGCGTCCGACCCTGCAAAGCAGAGAAAGAGTTGCCAGGAAGAAGGCAGTCAGGCTGGGAGTTGCGAATTCTTTCTCCCCTGCTCCAGTCCTCCTCACCTGCCACCCCCAAATTGCATCAGTAAAGGTGGCTGGTGGCTAAGTGAGGGTCAGGAAGCTCTGCCATGCCCAGTGAGGGGGGAAGAAAGGGCAAGAGGAGCCTTGTCTCTCTCCATGTGACCCACTGAAAGGAAGCGGCAGTCTGACCACTTCCCTTCCTCACCCTCTCCAGAGCTGGAAACCAACTGTCAGCGACAGGCCCAGCTGCCCATTTATCTGTCTCACTCTTTGCGTTTCTGGGCTCACCCAGTGCCACAGTCCACCGTGCAGGCCTGGAAGGGCGCACCTATGACATGACGATGGGCAGCAGCAGCAGTGGCTGGGCATGCTCAGATAAATGATCTATGAACTCATGCAGGCAGATGTAGAGCATGCCCAGGAAGCAGATGCAGGCCCAGAGGGCAGCCTTACTCAGGTGCAGCAATGGTGGCAGCCCTGGAGACATCTGTGGGAGAGGAGAAGGAGGAGGAGGGGTGCTGAGATTGGCCCATGGAGAGAGGGAGGGCTCACCTGCAAGCCACTGCCCATGAAGAGGCTGCCCAGGTAGCCACTCAGTGCCCGCAGCAGCTCGTGTATCATAGTGCAACACAGGAACCAAGCCTGAGCCCCTCTTTGCAGGAGCCCCAATGACTTAGCTTGCCCACCTGTTCATAACTCCATTCCGCTCCCTCCAAGCGCCTTGTCAGAGCTCCCTTGGGGTCTTGCCTGCACTGATGTTGCTTGCTGGGAGGGGGAGGGGGGCAGTAAGAAGAGCGCTGAGCTGCCAAAATGGCCTAAGTAGAGCCAGGCAAGGCCAGGAGTGACTTGGAGGGGAGGGGCAAGCCATGAGGGGGGCCTGGGCATGGTTTTGCACACAAAGTTAACTACCAGTTCGGCAAAACCAGTGCAAACTGGCTGAATCCCACCACTGCTCTTCATCCTAGTTGAATGATGGGGCATGTTGGGAACAATGGACCAAGAGACGCTGCATGCAAGTGATCCTATCTAAGGCCTCAGTAGCTTTTCTATTCCAGGTTGTAGCCAGGGTCTTAGAAGGACCATAAAAGCCTCGGGTATAATCCTCGGTTCCCTTTGGAGCCCCATCAGTCACTAAGAGAAGACTGGTCAAATAGATCCGGCCTCCCTGCAGAGAGGGGATGCAAAAAAGAATCTCAAAGCCATCAGGCCATGATCTGACAGGTCAAAGGGGAACAGGATAGCTCCCCCTCAGATCCCATTGGAAGTGGTCTGCTTTGAGTTGAGCCAAGAATGATGGTGGCCATGTTGAGATGCCTCTAAGGCCTGACCCGGGGATGGCAAATGGACATCTCTCAAGACCATAAGTCTGGGGAACCCCACAGTCAACTGTGAAATGCCCTCCAGAGGCTCAGACAGGGAGCTTGCCCTGCAGCAGGAAGACTGGTACAGTGGCAACGATTCCTACTGGTTCAGTAGAAAAATAATTTCAGACCTGGCAATTTGGAGAGCAGCACCCCAAAAGACCCAAAGAGACACCCAGATGACAATTGCTAGCCTTAGGCTACAGCAACAGAAGTTTGCAAGTCTTGCCAAAAAAAATTGCAGTTAATATCCTGAGATTCTTCCTCAAATTCCATCTCTGCCTCGTGCCATTTTTGGCAAGTAGCACTCCTATGATCTGACCCAACTAGGGCATAAGCCAAAATCCATTTTGTGTGCAGGGGTCACTTTCATGTATGTCAACTACACAACTTCCCCATGACTCCACCTGCTCTGAGAATTACGAGACACAAAGATGTTTTCCATTCTGCTGCATGAAGAGAAGCTGTTGCTAAGGGGATAGGACACTGGCTCTTCCTTGCAATTATCAGAAGAACAGTCATTCTTCATGCATCCCCTGTGGATTTCAGACACAAAGATCTTCCAGGATAAAACTTGCTTTAAAAATATCTCTGAGTTCTCCAGCTGGGGGGAGGAGGCAGAATATGTCACCTTAGCCTGCCTTGCAAAGACCTCACTCCTGGGTTTGAAGAGACTCACATGCCTTTGTTTCCTCTTTGGTCACAGCCCAAATACAGGTAAAAAGAAGCATTTTTGATATAAATTTCTCTTGATGCCATCCAGGTGGCGCAGGTGGTGTCTGCTCTGCTAAAGTTCCAGTGAGATTTCAAGAGCAACCTTCATATCAGTTTCTGCATAAACCTCGATTTCTGTCCTAGGAGGGAAGGTGATAAGAATGACCAGGCAGGAGTCATGCAACTGTTGATCCTGATGCTCTTCTGGCTCCAGGTTCCAACTACAGCAAAGAGGCTGCAAACCATGTGTGTGCTGAGGGATTATATCGATTTAGATGGAATCTTCTACAGGCCTGGTGATCTCATTATTGGTGGGAATTTGCCCTTGGGAGCCATGTACCTGTCTGATGTCCAAGACTTTAATAAAGTGAATCATAATCCCGATATTAGGTAAATTTCAGATGGATGTGAAACATGCAGATAATTATTCTCTTTGCTTGACATTCAGGGACTTTTTTTCAAAAAAAATACTTCTACTATTTGTACTGTCCTGGTGTAGTTCACATTTTGTGCTTTTCTCCATAAAGTAGCAAGCTCTTCAAATAGGTTGGAATTCTCAATCGCTTCACCAGGAAGATGATAAACAATAAAAATAAAGGAAGCTGTGCTGTCTTAATGAATTGGTCAAATTATTATATTTATCTCACCAGTAAATTCTGATAGAAAATACAAATAAAAACTCAGCACTCTTCAAGTGTTCAGGAGTTACAAAGATTCCTCTCAGTGCTGCAATCAGCATTTCTCATGAATAATGGCCTTCAGTAAATCTCTGAGGTGACCCCACTGTAGTTCTGTGCTGACCAATCTTTACCACACCTGAAGAAGCTGCTCAAGGAGAGACCTTAAATAATTACATTACAAAAGGAGCAGCTGGAAAGGATTACAGCCACTGCAGCAGAGTGAATATGGCAGGGATGATAGAGAGTATAAAACAGTCCATAATACCTATGGAATGGGTTGTCTCCTTTCTCACAAAGTCATCCAAGTTTAGCCAAGGGAAATTCTTTGAAAAAAACCCAAACCCAATGAAATTTGAGAGTTTCTGCCCCCAAAAGTGCCCCCAAACAGTAAAGCAAGTTCTACAGCCATGCACAAGATTTCCTGTAATATTTGCCAATGTTTTGCTCACTACAGACCCATCACCAGTTACTACCAGCAGTTCTTTGCATTGATGTTTGCTGTCTCTAAGGTCAATAAGGATTTTCTTTTGCTCCCCAACATCACCCTTGGCTTCCACATCTATGCACATTTCCAGACTGGGGTATTTATTTCCTTAAACAGCCTCTCCATGCTCTCCTCACAAGGCCAAGTGGTTCCAGGTTATAAATGTGACCAGCAGGACACTCTGCTCTCCGTTATTGGTGATCTCAGTGCCAGGTTCTCAAGGCAGATGGCCTCCATCTTCAGCATCTTCAAGGTCCCACAGGTAAGAGAGCTCCACTGGATACAATATGGAGTAGACAAAGATCAAAACACACACATCAGCCAAGAGGAAATTAAAGGTAGTTTGGGGGAGGCACATCATGAGCCTGTGACTCTCCGTTTATTCTTCATAAAAGGGCAGCCATCATTTTAGTGACATTTATTTCCTGTATCAGGTTGTTGGTTTCTTCTCTTGTCTTCTGACATATCACAATCAGTCAAGAAGTGTAAGTGAAGGGAAGGAGATGAAGCTTCCCACTGAGAATCAGTCAGCCTGACTGGTGGAGCAAAAGCCACACAATGGTGACTCCTAAAGTTGCCCTAAGACTTTACTTTGTCTTTGAATGATGAATCTCATTGTTTTTCAGCTCGGTGTTGGCTTTGAGTTCTCTCAGGGAGAGAGAAGAGTTTATCCTTCCTTCTTCCGGATTAATCCCAAGGAATCTCGTCAGTATGTGGGTCTAGTCAAACTACTCCTGTATTTCCAGTGGAACTGGGTTGGGCTTTTCGCCCCTGAAGATGACAGGGGAGAACGTTTCATCTCAACTCTGATGCCAAAGCTCCAGGAGAAGGAGATCTGCCTGGCCTTCACTGAAAGTTTAAAATTAGATGATATTCAGACTAGAATAGACAAAGTGCTTCTCAATTTACAGACTTGGATAAAAACTGAAGTGATTATTCTGTTTGGAGACTATGGTTGTAGTTACACTGTACAGACACTTTTATTTTACCATGAAATGTTGAGCAAGACAACATTGCAGAATGTTTGGATCTTAACCTCCCATTGGAAACTTAGTCTGGATGATTCTGAAATCATATTGCTATTTCTAAAGCCTTTCCATGGAGTCCTGCATTTTAGGGACCACACCGGGGATGTCTTAGAATTCAGCCATTTCCTCCTGTCTTTAGACCCCTTGAGCCCCCAAGGAGATGTCTTTCTCCCAGAATTGTGGGAATCTGTCTTTCATTGCAAACTCCACAAACCAGGCAATATCACTCCAAAGGGGGAAAAACAATGTACAGGAAAGGAGAATTTGCAGAATCTGCCAAATTATGTTTTTGAAACAAGCATGACAGGTGAAAGTTACAAGATCTACAATGCCATTTATGTTGTGGCACACGCTTTACATGCAATGTTTGCATCCAGAGCCCAACCGACCATGATGAGGCTTGGAAAGAGGATCTCAAATATCCAGTCATGGCAGGTAATTTCTGTGGCTTCCTTAGAGAGGAAGCTTCCCATATGCATTCCTTCAATTACTGATTAAATGTCTGCATGTTATTATATCAATGCATATTCAAAAAAATTATTAGAAAAATGTGAATTAAGAATAATGTTTTGTTGGAAGAGTTGGGGGGGGGGAAGAGATGGAAACAAAGGAGCTGTCCATAAGACCCGTTGTTGTTTTTGTTGTTGTTGTTTTAAAATAATTTTTATTAAACAATTTTGTCTTTAAAAACAACCTAAAAAACAACTACAAATAAATAAAAACAAACAAAGCAAACAATATATGCCATCTACATTTATTTTACAGCTTTCTGTATTGGCATATGTATTTTGCTTTTGCGGTTCTCTATTCTATCATATCTATTTACTTCTCGATAGTAGTATAATATCATTACATCAATGTATATATTAACCCATATAGTAGTATACATTATTCTTGTCTACCGACTTATATTTATTTATATTCACATCTCTTTGTTTAATGTTTTTCAATTACTCCAATTTAGGTTTCATCAGTGGTTCCATGACCAGTTCTCACTGTTGTTTCTTGACCCGCATATAGGTTTCTCAAGAGGCAAATAAGATGGTCTGGCACTCCCATATTTTAAAGAACTTGCCACAATTTGTTGTGATCCACACAATCAAAGGCTTTAGCATAGTCAATGAAGCAGAAGTAGATGTTTTTCTGGAACTCCCTAACTGAATCTCCATGATCCAGCGTATGTTGGCAATTTGATCTCTAGTTCCTCTGCCTCTTTGAAATCCTGCTTGTACTTCTGGTAGTTCTCGATCCACATACTGCTGGAGTCTAGCTTGTAGGATTTTGAGCAGAACTTTACTAGCATGTGAAATGAGTGCAATGGTGTGGTAGTTTGAACCTTCTTTGGCATTGCCCTTCTTTGGAATTGGAAGGTAAACTGACTTTTTCCAATCCTGCGGCCACTGTTGAGTTTTTCAAATTTGCTGACAAATTGAGTGTAGCACTTTGACTGCATCCTCTTTTAAGATTTTGAATAGCTCAGCTGGAATATTGTCACCTCCACTATCTTGTTGTTGCTCAGATTTTCTAAGGCCCATTTGACTTCACATTCCAGGGTCTCTGGCTCGAGGTCAGTGACCACCCCATCGTGGTTATCAGGGACGTTAAGCTTCTTCTTGTATAGTTCCTCTGTATAATTTTGCCACCTCTTCTTAAACTCTTCTGCCTGTGTTAGGTCCCTGCCATTTTGGTCCTTTATCATGCCCATCTTTGCATGAAACTTTCCCTTCATATCTCCAATTTTCTTGAAGAGATCTCTGTTCTTCCCAATTCTTTTTTTTTATTATTCTATTTCTTTGTACTGTTCATTTAAGAAGGCATTCTTATCTCTTCTAGCTATTCTCTGGAATTCTGCATTCAATTGGGTGTATCTTTCTCTTTCTCCCTTGCCTGTCAGGGTTCCAAGTAGCACCTCCAACAAATGAAAACCCCAAGGCTTGAGTTTCCTCAAAATTGCATTTAATTAGAGATGTCATATTGGGACATGTGGGAAAACTCGAATCTGAAAGTTTCCAAGTTTTCTCCACCCAAAGAAAAGTTCAAGTTCCTGCCCAGCACCCCCAAGAGTCCATCACATGGTCCAATCAAACATTGTTCCAACCGGAGATGCCTCTCAGTTCCAGCCTTCGAGGTGCAGGGCAAGTTGTCCTTGACTTCTTGAGAAAGGAATGTTATTATTACTATACATCACCCATGTTCCATACAATCCCCCCTCCCAATTTCCCACAGTAGTAAATGTAGCAGGTCTGAAGGCCTAATACAAAAGATGGCTTCCAGGCCTGACATTGCCTTTCGCTTCCCTTCTTTCTTCAGCCACTTATAAAGCTTCCTCAGAGAACCATTTTGCTTTCTTGAATTTCTTTTTCTTAGGGATGGTTTGAGTTGCTACCTCTTCTGCAATGTTGCCAACCTCTGTCCATAGACCTTCAGGCATTCTTTCTACCAGATCTAATTCCTTAAATCTATTTGTCACCTCTACTGTATCAGGGATATGATTTAGTTCATTCCTGAGTAGCCTAGTGCTTTCCCCTGCTTTATTCAATTTAAGCCTAAATTTTGCAAGGAGAAGCTCATGATCTGAGCCACAGTCAGCTCCTGGTCTTGTTTTTACTGACTGTAAAGAGCTTCTCCATCTTTGGCTGCAGAGCACATAGTCAATTTGATTTCTGTGTTGACTGTCTGGTGATGTCCATGTGTAGAGTCATCTCTTGGGTTGTTGGAAAGGAGTGTTTGCTATGACCATCCTATTTTCTTGACAAAATTCCATCAGCCTGTGCCCTGATTCATTTTGTACTCCAAGGCCAAACTTGCCTGTTATTCCAGTTATCTTTTGGCTTCCTATTTTAGCATTCCAATCCCCTATGATAATAAGTGTCAGGGAGATGATTAATCCCATCCTGGCTCTGGGATAATCGCACCTTAATTAAGAGGGGGCGGATCGTGGCCATTCCTTGTTGCGTACTTTAAGAAAACAAACCCGAAGAATAAAGAATAAAAGTTCACGTAGTTCAGGTTCAGGCTCCTGCATCTCTGTGAAAAGTTCCTTTCTGTAGGTAACATGCAATGCTGCACCACTGTCCAAAGTCCACAGGAGTCGTCTGTCGTACTCTGAATGAGGTTGTGGATCATTGGCTAAAGCCAATGTGGCAAGTGGAGCTTGTGGATCATGCCTGGGACCACGACAACCTTGTCTTCTGCCTCTGCCTCCTCTGGAATCTGTTCCTCTGGGCTGGTACGAGACGGGAGCTGGAACTCGGGGACAATCCCGGGTGGCATGTCCCATACGATCATAGATGTAGCATCTTGGCATCCTTGGAACGAAGGCTCTTCCTCGGAAGGGACGCCTCGCTGGAGCTCTTGATGCGGGTGGTCCTCTCAAATGTGGCGTGGCTAACATGAGTGCTTCTTCTTCAATTAAAAGTCTGCACACATGGTCCACTGTGCGTTGAGCAATAGGCACTTGGTTAATCTTTGTAATGGCATCTTTCCATTCATTATTCAATGAGTTAATAATAATGCTGATCATTTGAATATCATCAATATTATAGCCTCTTTCTCTCAATTCTGTTCTGATTCCTTTCAGTTTGGTTAAATGTCCTCCAGGTTTCAATCTCGAACCATGGAACTCAGACATGAGTAAACATGAAGATTCAAGTGAAACAGGCCTGTAGCAATTTTCCAATTGGGCCCAAATTTGTTGGGCTGTTGCATTAGGCGGAAAGGTGACCTGCAGTTCAGTATCCATGGACATCAATAATGTTGTGCAAGCTCTAGTCTCTAAGTCTCTTATTGCAGGAGTCCATGGCTGAGCAGGAGGATAAAAACATCATACAGTGAGTGCCTTCTCTGCGAAGTAACAATCCAATCTCACTGACCCAGGCCTTATAATTCTGTCCTGTCATCTTTAATTTGGACTCACCAGCTAGTGGAGCAACAGAAAATGCCTAGTGAGGAACATGCATTTAGTATGCTGGCTGTGCCGGTAAAAATACCTGTGGTATTTGTTGTGCTTACTGTGGACCGGCTGAAGGCACTTGTGCGTGTGCTTGTGGCTGAGGCTGCTGCTGCTGCATTTGAGCTGCAATATTAGCATGACCTGCTGGAGACGCAGTCATTTGCCTTTGCTGCATTGCTGTTCCATCTAAAAGGACACCAGCACCACCAGGGGGTGCTGAAGTTTGGGCCTGTGGAGAAACTTGTGGCGTTGCAGCCTGAATATCTGAATAAGTTAAGGACATGTTTGCTAAAATCTGTTGCAATACTTCAAAATGTCCATGTAGACTACGTTGCCTTTCAGCTTTCTCTAGTAAATTACTTTGGCCAGCAGATGGTGCTGCACCTTTAGTTTCGGGCAGCTCAGATAATTTCTGTGCCTTCGTGGCATATGTAATCTCAGAAGGGAGGACTTTGTGTGACGTGTGCACTGCTCTCTGTTCTGATTGGCCTGACACAAAATCCACCAGAGGGAGTGTTTTTGGCTCTGAAGAAGAAGGAGCCAAAATGGTGCTTTTAGAGATTTTAAAGTCACTAGACTGTCTCTCATCTCGCTCAAGCATAGATAAATCCATTTGTGCCTGGGATAGCTCATTTTCATAAAATTTTATATGGTTACGATAGGCTTTTATAGCTTTCTCATGCTGGGTGAGCTCAGAGCTTTGAGGAGAATAATGAATTATTTCTCTCTCTGCGTGGGAGGAAATATGCTCGGCAGTTTGTGAAAACTTTGGCCTTGCATCAAGCGTTACAAATTCAGAAGGTTCTGGGAGGACTTTTTTAGAGCTTGCAAATTCAGAAGAAAATGCTACTGACCTCAGTTGTAGCTCATTATCTTCAAAAGCAATTTTTCTCTTATCTCCCTTCGTTTCTTCTCCCACGGCTTCTTGTTCTGGTCGTGTGGCTGAAGCAAGGGGCTGGAAGTCTGAAAAGTTCTTTTCTGGAAGTTCTTTCTGCCACCTCTTCATTGGAAAGATCAATCAAATCATTTACGAAGAGTGGTCTTAGTTTCATTTTGCCTTTTTTCTTCTTCTTCGGCATCTTAGTAGGCAATTTAATTAGCGTTCCTCAGTCGCAAATCAATCATCTAGCTAATCTAGCCTAGAGGTCTTATCAAAGTAACAAGCAAGGAAAAAAGCCATAATTTTAACCATCCTCTGCTACCAGGTGTCAGGGCGATGATTAATCCCATCCTGGCTCTGGAATAATTGCACCTTAATTAAGAGGGGGCGGATCGTGGCCATTCCTTGTTGCATACTTTAAGAAAACAAACCCGAAGAAATATCTTCTAAGAAAACTCATTTATTTGTTATAAAGAAAATAAAAAACATCTCACTAGCTAAGTAATTACATCTTGGCAAAGCTCGCTCCTGCCGGACCTATCTGGCAGGAGAACAAAGGAAGAAGTGTGTAAAGGAATGTGGGTGGATGGACATGCGTAGTAGCATCAGAGATAAGGATTCTTGGCAAACTACGGAAAGTCTTATAGTTCAAAAATAGAGCTCAGCTGGTAAATAAAAAAATGCAGTGAAAGGTGGAAAGGTGAGTGTAAGGTATTCTACTGAAGAAAATGGAGCAGAAGAAAATGCTACTTGGAGCAGTGTAATGAATCAGACTCCTTTCTTCATTTTGTATGGCTACAAGCCCGATCTTCAAGATGAAGGAACCAAAATGGCGCTTGTAGAGATTTTAAAGTCACTAGACTGTCTCTCATCTTGCTCAAGCATAGATAAATCCATTTGTGCCTGGGATAGCTCATGTTCATAAAATTTTATATGGTTATGATAGGTTTTTATAGCTTTCTCATGCTGGGTGAGCTCAGAGCTTCGAGGAGAATAATGAATTATTTCTCTCTCTGCATGGGAGGAAATATGCTCGGCAGTTTGTGAAAACTTTGGCCTTGCACCAAGCGTTACAAATTCAGAAGGTTCTGGGAGGACTTTTTTAGAGCTTGCAAATTCAGAAGAAAATGCTACTTGGAGCAGAAGGTGACCTTCTGCTACAAGTAGGCACAGTGAGTGCCTTCTCTGTGAAATAACAATTCAATCTCACTGACCCAGGCCTTATAATTCTGTTCTGACATCTTTAATTTTGAATCACCAGCTAGTGGAGCAACAGAAAATGCCTGGTGAGGAACATGCATTTGGTATGCTGGCTGTGCCGGTAAAAATACCTGTGGTATTTGCTGTGCTTGCTGTTGACCGGCTGAAGGCACTTGTGCGTGCGCTTGTGGCTGCTGCTACTGCTGCATTTGAGCTGCAAAATTAGCATGACATCATTTTTTGGTGTTAATTCTATAAGGTGCTGTAGGACTTCATAGAACCAGTCAACTTCATCCTCTTCAGCACCAGTGGTTGGGGCATAGACTTGGACTGCTGTGATGTTGAATGGGTTGCCTTGAATTCAAACTGAGATCATTCTGTCATTTTGGAGATTGAATCCCAGTATTGCTTTTCCTACTCTTTTATTGATTATGAAGGCTACTCCATTTCTTTGAGGGATTCTTGCCCACAGTAGTATACCTGATGGTCATCTGAATTAAATTCACCCATTCCTGTCCATTTTAGTTCACTGATTACTAAGATGTCGATATTCAGTCTTGTCATCTCTTGTTTGACCATGTCCAGCTTGTCTTGATTGGATGGATCTTACATTCCAGGTTCCTATGGAGTACAGATATTTACAGCATTGGACTTTGCTTTCACTATCAGATACATCCACAGTTGAGCATCCTTTTGGGTTTGGCCCAGGGGTGAAATGCTCCCAGTTCGGACCGGATCACCTGATCCAGTAGCAATGGCCGCGGGTAGTTCGGAGAACCGGTAGGAAAAATCCCTGCACACCCCCCTCCCCATACCCAGCTGAACGGTCATCAGAGGCTGGTTTTTTTACTTTTAAAAGCATTTTTTCTGCAACCTCTTCGGCTGAAGAGGTTGTAGAAAAAATTGTTTTAAAAGTAAGGGAAAAAAAGTTGGCCACGCCCACCCAGTCACATTACCTGCCCACCAAGCCACGCCCACAGAACCGGTAGTAACAAATTTTACATTTCACCACTGCTTTGGCCCAGTCACTTCTGTTGTCACCCAGGCCCACATAGTTAATATTAAATACAAAACAGTTCCAAAAAACGAACAGATTTTATTAAAATAGCTGAGAATTAACTCATTCTCAGCGTATAATCAATTAAATTGAAAGTAAAGTTCTCAAAACACCATTCTTCAGTTTATCTCTGACCTTGGGATAATTAGGCAAACTGCCAAATGCATTTCTTGGCAACAGTTCAGGAACCGAAGATGCTGACAAGAAAGAAATACATCCAAACACGAAGCAAATTTCTCAACAGTTGTTTTCCGGCAAAGGGGCCAAGAGCCATTGCTGGTCTTTTAAGCCTCATGAGAGGGGCCAATCATCTCTTGGCCCTACTCCCAAGTCGTCCTCTCTGCTTTAGCTCCTCCTGCCTTCTGGCAGTTCTTCTCATACATGCACTAGGAACAGGCTCCTCCTGTTCCTCTGCCTCTCTACTGTCAGCCTCTGGAGGCTCTGAAGTCTGTGCATCACTCCCGATGGCCCTGGCTCCATCTCTGCCTCTGACACAGAGCCCTCATCCAGGCCTTCCCCAGCCTCCAGGACTGGCCCATGTTCTTCCTCAGCCTCATCACTGTCCGACTCCACTGCCAGTTCCGCAGGCTGCTGGTGGACCACAACAGCTTGATTCTTTCTGGCACTACTAGGACTAGCCCTCTGCTCTTCCCCAATAACATATTGGACACCTTCTGACCTGAGAGGCTCATCTTCCAGCGTCATATATTTTTGCCTTTTGGTACTACCAAAAGGGGGTTTTCATGGCAAAGATACTAGAATGGGTTGCCATTTCCTTCTCCAGTGGGTCACGTTTTGTCAGAGCTCTCTATGATGACCTCTCCATCTTGGGTGACCCTGCATGGCATAGCTCATAGCTTCATTGAGCTACACAAGCCCCTTCACCACAACACGGCAGTAATCCATAAAGAGGGCCATAACCGTAGCTCTAACTAAATACTCCTATTTCTAAACGTCTCTTTTATTTCAGATTCTTGCCTATTTGAGGAATGTGCAGTTCAACAACAGTGCTGGAGATGAGGTCTCCTTTTCAGAAGATGGACTGGAATCTGCTCGTTATGATCTTTTGAATTGGATTCTCCTCCCCAATCGATCCTTTGTTCCCATAAAAGTTGGGCAAGTAAATCCTAAAGCTCCCCCAGGCCAAGATTTCACCATTAACTCTGATGGAATCATCTGGGGCACAAAGGTGAGCTGCAAGGAAATGTTGTAAGTTCAGGGAAAGAGTCATTCTCTTCCTGAGATGCAGAACATCTTTCTAACTTGAAAAATGATCAATTGAATCAGAAATTATTGCATTTGGTGAAAAATCTGCTTTGCACACAACACCTTTGAGGTCTAATTTATGCCATTCCACAAACAATTAGACTTGGAATTGACTTCTGCTTGAAACACAGGATGCAATTAAAAAGAAGCAACAGAATCACTTCCTCTCAGTTGTATCCTGACAGTTCTTTCTTTTAGAAATTCTCTTGTCACAAGAGTTCACAAGACTTCCTCTGCAGGCTGAGTCTCCAGTTTCAATCTCCCACATTCATGGGTGTATCTGGAATGCCACTGGCCTGAATCCCTCAGGACTGTTCTTGATGTCTGATAGACAGTGGCAATATGTTTCTTTAGAAGAGAATCTGAACATAGAAGAAGGAATAAGGAAGGGAAATAGGATTGGGGAAAAGAATAAATGCAGCAGGTTCATTGCTCAGGCCATCTCAAGTATTTCTTTTTTCTCTATCAGAAGGTGCCCTTTGCCAGGTGTGGCATCAAGAAATGCCATGCAGGAGAGAGGAGAAGAGTTCCAGAGGGAAAGCAGGTTTGCTGCTACCATTGTGAGGCTTGTCCAGAAGGGACCTTTTCTAATCAAACAGGTAAACAGGACTTCAAATATAGATCTTCCAGGATCAAAGAAGACATTCATTAAGTCATTTTTGTCATTTTAAGAAGATTGACATGAAACCATATTTTTCAGCAAAAGCTTTCAGTTCACAGATATAAACTGCCCTGGCCACAGAGGCACCTTTCCCGATCCTCAGCAGTTCCATGCAGGATAGCTTTAGGGCAGAATTTATGAATGTCCAACTTGGATTTCCACTCCTACTCTAACCTCCTATTGGAAAAAGCGCCTTCCACTCTTTCGTGAGGAAGTGGGGTGTGTGGTCCAAGCTTTAATTTTTATTATTTATATTATGCTTCTTCTGTCACCACTATCAACCTCTGAGTTAATAGACCTGCCAGGGAAAGAGGACATTCATCCTGGAAATGCACAGTGGAAATGGAAATGCACAGTGAAAGGACAGCTGGAACTGGATAAATCCTTGTCTCTGGCTAATCCATTCTCAGGATCATCATAAACAAAGGATTATTTGCTCTTTTTAATTCCCCATAAATAGCATAGGGGACATTTTATTTATTTATTTATTTATTTATTTATTTATTTATTTATTTATTTATTTATTTATTTATTAAGCTTATATGCCGCCCTCTCTCTGGAAGGACTCAGGGCGGCTCACAGCAATAAAAACAGATAAAATCAATATTAAGTGTTAAAAACCATTAAAACTCCCCTTAAAAACCCCTTCAGTCCAATCCAGCCTTGCGGAATAACCATGTCTTAAGGTCACGGTGGAAAAAGCGCAGGTCAGGGGCCACCCGGAGCTCCAGGAGGACATTACTCCCTTTGTAGGTAGGTCAACAGCAAAATGGCAACACTCATATCATTTATGTGGGAGGAATAATCTGCATGGTACTTGCTGAAGGAATCCTTAGACAAAGACTTTTGATTTCAGATGCAGGTCGCTGTGAACCCTGCCCAGAAGACCAATTTCCCAACACAGACAAGGACCAATGCATTGCCAAGATGATCCACTTCCTTTCCTATCAAGACACCCTGGGATACACCTTAGTTTCTCTTGCTCTTTTTCTCTCAGTAATCACTTCTGCAGTCCTGGTGATTTTCTATAAACATCATGACACACCAATTGTCAAGGCCAACAACCGAGATCTCACCTACATCCTCTTGGTCTCCCTCTTGTTCTGCTTCCTCTGCTCCTTCCTTTTCATTGGTCAACCTGGGAAGGTCACCTGTCTTATACGACAATCTGCCTTTGCCATTCTCTTTTCTCTTGCAGTTTCCTCTGTGTTGGCAAAGACTGTTATGGTGGTTCTGGCCTTCATGGCCACCAAGCCAGGCAACAGGACAAGGAAACTCTTAGGAAAACCACTGACCAACTCCATTGTCATAGCCTGTCCCCTGATCCAAGCACTTCTTTGTGCCACCTGGCTGGGAACCTCTCCTCCATTTCCCAGCTGTGACTTTCACTCCTTGTTTGGAGAAATCATCTTGGAATGCAAGGAAGGCTCAGCTTTAATGTTTTACATTATCCTTGCCTACTTAGGTTTTTTGGCCTTCATCAGTTTCACAGTGGCCTTTCTAGCTAGGAAATTGCCTGATAGTTTTAATGAAGCCAAGTTCATTACTTTTAGCATGCTGGTCTTTTGCAGTGTTTGGATCTCCTTCCTCCCCACCTACCTGAGCACCAAAGGGAAATTCATGATGGCTGTGGAGATTTTCTCCATTTTGGCCTCTGGAGCTGCTCTCTTGGCTTGTATCTTTTTCCCCAAATGCTACATTATTCTACTGAGGCCGGATCTGAATTGTAGAGAAAATATAGTAAGAAACAAGAATTTCTAACTAATGCAAAGGCAAATATAAATGCCTCATTTATATTTGTCTTTCAGGCATGTTTAGAATCTGATTTTTTTAAAAAAAAAAGTTGACAAGAAGGAGGAACATGTCCATTAAAAAATTCCTTCTCATGTGCTGCAATTGGTTACATGTCCGGTCCCATAGATTTCTATTGGGATGCTGCCATTCTGGTGGGAAGGGGACGCTTGGGGAGGGGGTTGTGCAGGGTTTCATTTGCATTGCTTTGCTGTACCTTGTGGGAAAAAGGGAGTGGGGAAGGAATGTGCCTTAGGTCATTTTAGGGCGGGGGAAGGAATGTGCTTTGAGCCATCTGCTTTATCTCACCACTAGAGAAAGTGAAATTGAACTGCCTGGGAGTTGACAGTTATCACCATCTCTACCTGAGGTTCTCAAAACATCTTCGCTCCTTGGGATTGGCACAATGTTGAACTGGACATTGGGAGGGGCTTTGCTTGTAGCAGTTTAGCCTAACGCTTTGAGTGGGAAACTTCAGTTCCTTCCTACATTTCCTTTGCTATCACTGTCTTTCAATAAAAGTTACTTTTGAAACAATAATTGTTTCAAGAGTTCTGCTTTCTTGAGAAGACTGGTGTGGCAGGATCTTACATGACAATTTACCTGTGGTCAGCAACGATCCTCCAGTCTTTGTTTATCGTGTTTTCAAAGTGTCCTCAGTGATGTCCAGTGCCCTGATTTGATGGGAATCTTTTTCATAAAGATGTTTTCATTATTACAAGGAGGGAATTTTCTCATTTTATTCCTTTTAATTTAGTTCAATTTTTAAGTTAGTATTTTAAAGGGATGTGCTCAGTATTCATGTTTTTAAGCAAATATGGTTGTTTCCTTAAATATCTGAGGCATTATAGAATTGTCTACCACTATTCAATGATTTTTCAAATGGTAGAGTTTAAATCCCTCTCACATCCAGATCTGCTATAGTTCCTCATCAATGTCAGGCAGAATTTTCCTGAGATGGATGAGCAAAGTATGTCATAACTGTTTGCATTATATTAATAACCTCTCATGATATTTCATCTCTTGGACATCCTTGGTGAACGAAGATGGTCTATCAGATCTTTGCGCAAAGAGAGTCTGCAGAGAAATAATTTGACCCAGGATCACAATCTAATTTCCTTAATGAATACATGTTACTAGCAACGTCAACCAGGGCATGAGAGTCATCCCAGCTTTGTAATTTAAGTCAGGAGGCATCTGTCAATCACCCAGTCCTGTGACATGCAGTTATTTAAAAGTGATAACCGGCACCTTGAATGGTGCCTTGGAGGAAACTGAGGGCCACTGCAACTTATTGCAACAGAAGTCTGAAATGGGTGAATCTAGAAGGGTCCAACATTGTGGGCTTCATCTTGGACCAGCTGCAGTTTTCAAGGGGTCTTCAAGGGTAGCCCTAATGCAAGAACATTGCAGCATGAAACAGTAGAGAATGTTCACAGCTCAGGTTTAGATTGTGGCAGTGGTTTGTTTTCCAATGAGATTTGATTATTGGTTTTCTGTCCTGCATTTCATTCCACAGTGGTTTTTGGATGGAGGGGGCCTGAAGGATTAAGCAGTCGTAATAGTCACAAAAACATTACAATTGGTTCTTGTTGAGCAATGATGATGAAAAGGTAACTTTGCAACTTAGCACATTGACAACATTGGAATGTTTGTAAGCATACAAAAACTGAAGTCATAATTCTTGCAACAGTTTCACTTGGCAAACACTTCTGACATGATTTTCAAAGCAGCCACCACTGATCCCATTTAATTATGGTCACATAGAAAATAGTGAGCACTTCTGTAATTGTGCCATGCAGCTGTGTTTGATGGTTGATGACATTATAGACCACCAAGAGGTCATATTGAGCCAGAATGGATGCACTGGCCTCATCCTGCTCCTTCCAAAGTTCATCTAAAAGTTCAACTCATGCCATTTCCATCCCATTAAAGGCCTGAACTTTCACAGAAATCAGGATTTATCAAAGTTCCACTAAAATTGACCAGTATGGTAGGACCCATGAATTGTTTCTTGAATATTAGCCAAACCAAGTAATCATTCATAGGTGGATGAACACATCCATCTTTCAAGGATGAATTCATGCTGGGAATCTCTCAAGTGTAGCTTTGTTCCCAAGAACTCCTGACTTTCTGCCTCCACTCTTCCACCCCTCTTGCCTCCATCGCCTCTGTTGCTCTCATGCAAGTTGACTCTCCACTGCTCAATTTCGTTCTGTTTAACAAACTTAACCTGTTGGAGGAGTGGCAGAACCTGGGCATGGAGTTAAAAGAGGAATCAGCCACAAATAAACTAAGTCCAATCCCTCATGAATTCCATTAACCCTTATGTAATACCAAGATAGTGTTAAACATTAATTGAGAAAGTTACTGCTTGTATGATGAGAAATTAATCAGTCTAGTTGGAAGTTCATGTCTGATCCAAATGTTTTGCACCTGACAGAACATTTACAAAGACCTAGCTGGCCAAAGTCAAGGCCATCGCCATAGAAACCAGTAATGACCAGAGGGAGTGACTTCTATGACCTGCAAAATTGATTCGTTGGGGACTGTGACTGATGACACACCTTGGGGGGAGGGGGAAACAGGGTCAGAGGCAAGACATAAATTGAGTGAAATTGGCTTCACTTGGTCCGTGCTGACATGATTCACCTAATAAACAACTGGATTTTTCTTGAAACTTTGCTTGAGGCTCCTGTTCTTATTAGGCAGTGGTCGGAACCTTGACAGACAATCCGTCAGGCTGATTGAAGAAAGGGGATCTCTTGGATATTCTGGCATTGGGACGAAGCCTATACCACTTACTACCTTGAAAGGGGTTAGTTCCGTGCTACTGTGAACAGCATTATTGTACCCGACCTCAGCGAATGGCAAGAGGTCTAATGCCTAATTGGACTGCTGGTAGTTCACGTAACACCTCAGGTATTGCTCTACCATGGCATTCAGTCTCTCTACCCTCCCATTGGTGCTTGGATGAAAGACCAAGCTAAGACCTTGGGATGACCCAATGGAATGCAGGAACTCCCTCCAGAATTTAGTCATGATCTGCACTGTGATTTATTTGTTATTTATTTATTGGTTCGATTTATATGCTGTCCTTCTCCGGAGACTCAGGGCAGCTTACAATGCGTTAAGCAATAGCCTTCATACTTCTGTATATACCTGCTTAGTATACCTGCTTTTGGCCCCCACTAAGCGGAGACTTATTCTCCAAGCAGGCACACTTCTTTCTTGAGATAGGTACCATTCTGCTCCTTGAGCAGAAACTATTAGTCCAGGAAGATCCTAGAGTGAAGAAGAGTCCTAAGCATTACAGTTCAATGTCATGATGAACCAAAGATGAAAAATTCCACTTCTGGGAGAACCAATCGTGCACAGCTCCCTGTTTTTGCTAGGATTCAAGCTGAGACTCTCCCTTCCCATCCTACCTTCATGCACAAGGGCAAAACCTTCATAGCACCGCTTGGTCAATCGGTGGTTGTACAACTGAATATCATCAGCATACAAATGATACCTGACCTCAAACTGAAAAGGCTTTCCAGATGGATCCTGAAAGTCAATGGATTTGGCTCAGTCTCACTCCTGCAACCAACACTGAATGGAACCACCTTCAGGTGAAGGAGAGTCTCACATAACACTATATACCCATTCTTTGTTATCCCAGTTTCTGATTTCATTCACTGCCATGTGGTTATGAAAAAAAATGGTTACGCCATCCAAGCATTGGCATGACTGCTCACAGTTACAAGGGGACAACTGATAGTTGTATGCCACCAAACCCCATGACTCTCACACTAGCTGACCAACTATGGCCCAGGCCAAACTCCATCTTGTTTCCAGGGGGTCAGTTTCATGGAGGTCAGATTCACAACTTCAGCATGACTCCCTCTATCCTGTGCATTACAAGACACATAAACATGTTTTTCCATTCTGGTGAATGAGAAGCTATTGCTCCATAGGTAGAACAATTGCTTTTCCTTGCAATTATCAGAAGTACAGTAATTCATAGTGTGTCCCCTGTGGATTTCTCAATACAAAATCTTACAAAATCAACCCTGCTTTAAAAAATAATATCTCTGAGTTCTTAAGATGAAGGCAGAAGATGTCACCTTAGGCTGCCTTGCAAAGAGCTAATTCCTGGGTTTCAGGAGACTTGAATGCCTTTTTTCCTCTATGCTCATGGCCCAAACACAGGTAAGAGGAAGCATTGTTGCTATAAATTTATCCTGGTGCCATCCAGGTGCCACAGGTGGTGTCTGCTGTACTAATGTTCCAGTGAGATTTCAGGAGCAACCTTCAAATGAGTTTCTGCACAAAGTTTCTTCTCTAGAAGGGAAGAAGACAAGAAAGATGGGGCAGGAGTCATGCTACTGCTGATGCCCTTCCTGCTTCTATCTCCAACTTCTCTGAAAAGGCTGCAAACCATATGTGTGTGAAGAAAGACTGGGCAGGAGTTATGCTACTTCTGATGCTGATGCTCTTCTGGCTCCAACTACAGCAAAGAGGCTGCAAACCATGTGTGTGTTCAGGGATTATATCGAATCAGATGGAAGCTACTACAGGCCTGGTGATCTCATTTTTGGTGGGAATTTGCCCTTGGGAAGCATTAACAAGTCTCCTGTCCTACAGTTTAATACAGTGAAGCTTGTTTTTAAAAAGGGGTAAGCTTCAGCTGAAGGGGAAACATGGAGAGAAATTGTTTCTTTGCTTTACATTCAAAAAATACTTCTAGTGTTTTGAACTGTCCTGGTGTAGTGCATATTTTGTGCTTTTCTAGATAAATTAGGAAGCTCTTCAAATAGGCTGGAATTCTCAATCTCTTCATCAGATAGATGATAAACAACAAAAATGAAGAGGGAAGCTTTGCTGGACTAGTGAAGAAGTCAAATTATAATATTAATCTGAACAGTAACTTTTGGCAGAAAATACAAATAAAAGCTCAACACGCTTCAACTGTTCAGGAGTTACGAAGATCCCTCTCAGTGTTGGAATCAGCATTGCTGATGAATAGTGACCTTCAGTAAACCTACGAGGTGACCCCCCACTGTAGTCCTGTGCTCAGCAATCCTTACCACACCTGAAGAAGCTGCTCCAAGAGAGACCTTAAATAATTACATTGAAAGTGAAGCAGTTGGAAAGGATTACAGCCACCGCAGCAAAGTGAATATGGCTGGGATGATAGAGAGCATAAAACAGTCTGGATATCTACGGAAAGACTTGTTTCCTTTCTCACAAAGTCATACAAGTTTAGCCAAGGAAAATCCTCTGAAAAAAACCCAAACCCATTGAAATTTGGGAGTTTCTGCCCTCAAAAGTCCCCCCAAACATTAAAGCAAATTCTACAGCCATGCACAAGCTTTCTTGTAATGTTTGCCAATGTTTTGCTCATTACAGATTCATCATCAGTAACTACCAGCAGTTTCTTGCATTGATGTTTGCTGTCTCCGAGGTCAATAAGGATTTTCTTCTGCTCCCCAACATCTCCCTTGGCTTCCACATCCATGGCCATTACCAGACTGTGATAGTTGTTTCTTTAAACAGCCTCTCCATACTCTCCTCACGAGGCCAAATGGTTCCAGGGTACAAATGTGACCTGCAGGACACTCTGCTGTCAGTCATTGGTGACCTCAACTCCAAACTCTCAAGGCTGATGGCCTCCATATTCAGCATCTTTAAGGTCCCACAGGTAAGAGAGCTCCCTTGGATACAATATGGATAAAACAAAGATGAAAACACACACATAAGCCAAGAGGAAATTAAAAGTAGTTTGGGGGAGGCACATCATGAGCCTCTTACTCTCCGCTTATTCTTCATTAAAGAGTAGCCATCATTTTAGTGACATTTATTTCCTGTATCAGGTTGTTGGGTTTTCTCTTGTCTTCTGACATATCATAATCAGTCAAGATGTGTAAGTGGTGGCTCTCCCTAAGAAGGGAAGGAGATGAAGCTTGCCAGGTTGACTGGTGGAGCAAAATCCATACAATGGTGACTTCTAAAGTTGCCCTAAGACTTTACTTTGTCTTTGAAAGATGAATCTCACTGTTTTTCAGCTCGGTGTTGGCTTTGAGTTCTCTCAGGGAGAGAGAAGAGTTTATCCTTCCTTCTTCCCGATTAATCCCAAGGAATCTCCTCAGTATGTAGGTTTAGTCCAGCTGCTCCTGTATTTCCAGTGGAACTGGGTTGGACTTTTCACCACTGAAGATGACAGGGGAGAACATTTCATCTCAACTCTGATGCCAATGCTTAAGGATAAGGAGATCTGCCTGGCCTTCACTAAAAGGCTGAAATCACATGATTTTGTGATTATATGGAAACAATTACTTCTCAATTTCCAGACTTGGTCAAAAACTGAAGTGATTATTCTGTTTGGAGACCCCAAATGTAGTGTCAGTGTACAGACAATGTTGTTTATCCATAAAAACTTCAAGAAGAAAACATTTCAGAATGCTTGGATCTTAACCTCCCATTGGAAACATATTGTGGTTGAATCTAAAGACACCTTGCTATTTCTAAAGTCTTTCCATGGAGTCTTGCATTTCAGGGACCACACCGGGGATGTCTCAGAATTCAAACATTTTGTTCTGTCTTTAGACCCCTTGAACCCACAAGGGGATGTATTTCTCCCTCTATGGTGGGAAATGGTCTTTCGCTGCAAGATTCACCAACCAGACAAGATCCTCCCAAAGGGGGAAAAACAATGTACAGGAAAGGAGAATCTGCAGAATCTGCCCAATTACATTTTTGAAACAAGCATGACAGCTGAAAGTTACAATATCTACAATGCCATTTTTGCTGTGGCACACGCTTTACATGCAATGTATGGATCCAGAGCCCGACCGACCATGATGAGGCATGGAAAGAGGATCTCCAATGTCCAGTCATGGCAGGTAATTTCTGTGGCTTCCTTAGAAAGGAAAACATATTAAAAGCAATTATTAGAAAGAGATGAAATAAGAATAATGTTTTGTTGGAAGAGTTTGGGGGTGGGGGGAAGAAGAGAAGTAAACCAAATGAGCTGTCCATAAGATCCATAGAAGAAAGACCTTCATAAAGTCCTGAAAGGCTTCAATGGTTGCCAGAGTTTCAGGAGGTAACCATGACAGGGAGTAGATGTCAGCTAAGAGCAAAAGAACAATCTGAATGTATTTGAGAAAGAAGCTTCCAGAAGTCAGTAGAAGTCCTACTTGAGACAGTTGCATAACAACCTCCGTTTCCCTTACCATATAACCCAAATCCAACTTGTAGAAAGACACTCAATTCCTTTCACCCTTGGTTTATGTTTCTATCAGTTAACATCCTGTTTGACCCCACCCAATTTGTCCAGTTTTACATTTATTGCACTGCTCAGGTTGTAGTGTGAATGCAGCAAATCTTGGATCACCTGAGCACATAAAGCAGGACTCAAAATAGTCTTAATGGGTTGTTTGTCTCAAACCCATCAGACTTTTCTGCATTAATGGATAGACATTGAACTTCTCTGAACAGTGAAGAGAAAAACCAGGGCAAGCCTTTTCTTTTCCTTGATGTCCATTTCATCAGACATTGTTCTTGCTCTGTTCAATTCTCAGGCAGAGAAAATCAGAGGAATTGTACTCTGTTCTCATACAAATTATTTCATTGTTGCTAAAGTGAATTTATCGGTTACAAGACCCCAGGACAAAGTAAATATGTAAAACTACATGTAATCAAGTATTACAGGAGGAAAACCATATACGACCTCGTAGACAACTCTCACTCTGTAAAGGACCTGGGGTACCCATCTCAAATGATCTAAGTGCCAGAGCTCACTGTAACAACATTGCCAAAAAAGCATTAACTGTTGTTAATCTAATCTTGCAAAGCTTCATTTCTGGTAATATTATACTGCAAACTAGGACATACAAAACCTTTGCTAGACCAATTCTTGAATACAGCTCATCTACCTGGACTCTGCACTGTATTTCAGACATTAATACAATTGAGCGAGTCCAGAGATATTTCACGAGAAGAGTCCTCCACTCCTCTGCTCACAACAGAATACTTTATGCTACCAGGTTCAAAATCTTGGGATTAGACAATTTAGAAATATGCCGCCTTCAGTCTGACCTAAGTGTAGTATACAAAATTATCTGCCACAATGTCCTACCTGTCAATGACTACTTTAGCTTCAACCACAATAATACATGAACACACAATAGATACAAACTCAAAGTAAACCGCTCCAAACTCAATTGCAGAAAATACGACTTCAGCAACAGAGTGCTCAATGCCTGGAATGCAATACCTGACTCTGTGGTTACTTCCCCAAACCCCAAAACTTTAACCTTAGATTTTCTACTGTTGACCTCACCCCATTCCCAAGACGTCTGTAAGTGGCGTGCATAAGCATACCAACAAGCCTAATGACCCTGTCCTAATATTCCTTTTTATTTAATCTTTTCATGTATCCAAATTATGTTTATACTTTTACCTGTTATCTTATATATGATTGACAAATAAATAAATTTAGTTAATTAATTAATTAATTAATTAATTTAAAAAATATGATTAATTTTGGAATGTGGCACTAAAATCTTTCAGTGTACTTATCTTGATAAAGCTGGATTTGAAGAAACCATGATACAAAGGACCAAAGGAAAACCATTTGTAGTTTCAGAGTTAAATATTTGGTGTTACTGCAGATTCCTCAGTTCTCCACCAAGAGAACTCCTCTATCTTTTCAGACATGAACTCATCTTCTCAAGATGGTCACCATGTTCTGATAGAAGCCATAACCATAGCTCTAGCCCAAATACTCCGATTTCTGAAGGTCTCCTTTCTTTCAGATTCTTCCCTATTTGGGCAATGTGCAGTTCAACAACAGTGCTGGAGATGAAGTCTCCTTCTCAGAAGATGGACTGGGATCTGCTCGTTATGATCTTCTCAACTGGGTTTTCCTCCCCAATCAATCTTTTCTCCCCAAGAAGGTTGGGCAAGTAAATCCTGAGGCTCCCCCAGGACAAGATTTCACCATTAAATCTGATGGAATCATCTGGGGCACAAAGGTGAGCTGGAAGGAAATGTTGTAAATTCAAGGAAAGATTCATTCTCTTCTTGAGATGTACAACATCTTTCTAACTGGAAAAATAATCAATTGAGTCAGAAACCTTGGCAATCATTTGGTGTAAAATCAGCTTTGCATGTAACACATTTGATGCCTGATTTGTGTCATTCCACAAAGGGTTAGCCTTGGGAACAATGTCTGCTTGAAATGCAGGATGCAATTACAGCAAGCAAAAGTGATTTCCATGGACCATTGATGCTCAGTGTATCCTCATGGTTCTTTTTTTTAGAAATGCTGTAGTTCAGTCACAAGCCTTCCTCTACAGGCTGAGATCCCAGTTCCAATCTCCAACATCTGATGGTAGGTTAGGACTGCCAATGGCCTGAGTCCCCCAGCAGCTGTTCCTGGTTTTTGATAGATGGTGGCAATCTATTTCTTAAGAAGAGAATCTGAAAATAGAAGTAGGAATAAAAAAGGGAAATAGGAATGGGGAAAAGAATGAATACAGCAGGTTCGTTCCTTAAGTAATTACAAATACTTATCTTTCAGACCACCCCCTTTGCCAGGTGTGGCACGAAGAGGTGCCATGCAGGAGAGAGGAGAAGAGTTCCAGAGGGAAAGCAGGTTTGCTGCTACCAGTGTGACCCTTGTCCAGAAGGGACATTTTCAAATCAGACAGGTAGAGCAGACTTCAAAAATAGATCTTCCAGGATCAAAGAAGACATTCATTAAATCTATTTTGTTTATTGTGATCATTTTTTTTATTGAAAAAGTTTTTCAAATACAAATTCCCCCCCCCTTTTCCCCCCTCCCCCCTCCTCCCTAACCCCCCTCCCCTTCCCCTCGCCCCATGGCTTCTTCAAAATAAAATCATTAATATCAAGTTAAATAATACTTTATCAACCTTTTACACCACCCCCACATGCTAACCATTTCTTTCTAACATTGTTATTATATCCCCTTAAACTAAACATTTCACAGCAACCTTCAGCTATAAAACTTTATAATAATTCCTAATTTGACATTTATTCAACTCGTAATCTACCCTTATCCTCCACCCCCAAACATATATCTCTTAATTCAGATCTTTTACATATATTCATATCTAAACATAACCTCCCTTTTACTAAGCTAAACAATCAGTAACCTAACCTATCTCCACCCCTTTTCCTACAGGTCTACCCTTCACAATATTTTAATATCTTTGTTCTTCTGCCCACACCACTAAAAGATATTTCCATATATAGACAAAATCCTCAAATGACTTTAAATTTATAATCCATATGATATCTTCTGTGATGTCTTTCAACTAGATTGTTAATTCCATCACCCATGTAAGGGTAACATCAAATTCTAATTCCAACAGTATGTTCGGTATCTTCAATTACCATCTGCCCCCATCAATAATAAATGTTTTCATATATCAAAAAACCACCCGAGTGACTTTATATTTATATTCCATATAGTGTCTTTTTGAAGTGTCTTTCATCTAGATTATTCATTCCAACCACCGTGTTAGGGTAACAACCAGATCTTCTGCATGCCCCAATCCCATAGTTCTCATGCCTTATCGCTCAGCATAAACGTAATCCATTTGTCAAAGAGTCCAAAATAGAAAGTTCCAATCCACTCAGTTAGAGGCCATCTTCCACATCCCAAAAACACAGCACTGCAGAGATCTGTTATTCTTCTCAAAATAGTATTAGTCAATAATTTGCCGCAGCTATATTTTCATATTAATCGTCTCTTAAGTAACTGGCAATAGACTGTTGTTTTGTCTAAAATTTTTTAGCTTTGTAGAACCTGCTTCTTCTTTTCTTAACTTTTTGTGGTTTAGATCTCCATCCTGGTTGCCTTTCTAGGACTTGTATATCAGCTGGTTGATTTCCATGCTGGTCTGTAACTTGATAACACATCACATTAAAATCCAAAGCCGCCTCCCTTATATTTATAGGTAATCCAGTTATAACCTCTGAAGGAGAATCCAAAAGCGGCTCATCCGAAAGGGCCTCTGTAACTTGTTGTTTTTCCATTACCTCCATCTCCATCTGCTTATCCTGGGTTTCAATCTCTTGTTCATTTTGCATTTCTTTATTCCCCTCCTGTCCTAACACTGATGACATACATGGAGATGTTGAATTTATTTATTTATTTATTTATTTATTTATTTATTTATTTATTTATTTATTTATTCTATTTGTATACCGCCCTACTCCCGAAGGACTCAGGGCGGTGAACAGCCAAACAATAAAATAACATAGACATAAAAAATTTAAAAACCAGATAAAATCAAATTAAATTATTTTGGCCCAGACAGATTAAAACACCCCAATAATTTAAAAACAGATTAAAATTTACATATTTAAAAGGGAAGAGATTAGGCCAAGCCCGCCTACTGGAATAAAAAGGTCTTCACAGCACGGCGGAAGGTGCGCAGATCCGGGATCCTCCGTATCTCCGGGGGGAGCTCATTCCAGACGGTAGGTGCCCCCACAGAGAAGGCTCTCCCCCTAGGGGTCGCCAGCCGACATTGTTTGGCTGACGGCACCCGGAGGAGTCCCTCTCTATGAGAGCGAACTGGCCGGTGGGAGGCTATTGGTGGTAGTAGGCGGTCCCGTAGATAACCAGGTCCTAAGCCATGGAGCGCTTTAAAGGTGGTAACCAAAACCTTGAAGCGCACCCGGAAGACCACCGGGAGCCAGTGCAGCTCGCGCAGGAGAGGTGTCACATGGGAGCGCCACGTCGCTCCCATTACCACCCGCGCGGCCGCACTCTGCGCCAGTTGGAGCCTCCGGGTGCTCCTCAAGGGGAGCCCCATGTAGAGAGCATTGCAATAGTCCAGGCGGGAGGTGACGAGGGCATGAGTGACCGTGCGTAACGAGTCCCGATCCAGAAAGGGACGCAACTGGCGAATCAGGCGAACCTGATGAAAAATCCTCCCGGTCACGGCCGTCAAGTGCTCTTCTAAAGACAGCCGTGAATCCAGGAGGACGCCCAAGTTGCGAGCCCTCTCCGTGGGGGCCAATGATTCGCCCCCAATAGTCAGTGATGGCGTCAACTGCCTATATCGGGACGTCGGAAACCACAGCCACTCGGTCTTGGATGGGTTGAGCCTGAGCCTGTTCCTCCCCATCCAGATCCGTACGGCCTCCAGGCACCGGGACATCACTTCAAGGGCATCGTTGGGGTGATCCAGGGTGGAGATGTACAGCTGGGTGTCGTCAGCATACTGATGGTACTCCACCCCGAAACCATGGATGATCTCGCCCAGCGGCTTCACATAAATGTTGAACAGGAGAGGCGAGAGGACCGACCCTTGCGGCACCCCACATATGAGGGGCCTCGGGGTCGACCTCTGTCCCCCTGTCAACACAGACTGCGACCGGTCAGAGAGAAAGGAGGAGAACCACCGCAACACAGTGCCTCCCACCCCCAACTCTTCCAACCGGTGCAGCATGATACCATGGTCGATGGTATCAAAAGCCGCTGAGAGATCTAACAGGACCAGGACAGAGGAGCACCCCCTGTCCCGAGCCCTCCAGAGATCATCAACCAACGCGACCAATGCCGTTTCCGTGCTGTACCCGGGCCTGAAGCCCGACTGGAATGGATCCAGATACGTCGTTTCATCCAGGTGCTGGGGGAGCTGTTGCGCAACCACACTCTCAACAACCTTCGCCACAAAACGAAGGTTGGAGACCGGACGATAATTTACCAACATTGCCGGGTCCAGGGAAGGCTTCTTGAGGAGAGGCCTCACCACCGCCTCTTTCAAGGCGGCAGGAAAGACACCCTCACCCAATGAAGCATTTATAATCCCCTGGAACCAGCCTCGTGTCACCTCCCGAGAAGCCAGCACTAACCAGGAGGGACACGGGTCCAATAAACAGGTGGTCGCGTTCAGTCTACCCAGAATCCTGTCCACGTCCTCAGGGGTCACAGGATCAAACTCATCCCAGATAACATTCTCAAGACCTGCCCCAGTCCCTCCCCCTGAGACTACCCAGTCGGAGTCCAGATCTTCCCGAATCTGAGTGATTTTGTCATACAGATACTGAACAAAGTCCTCGGCTCTACCCTCCAAGGGGTCCTCCCGCGCTTCCTGGTGGAGCAGGGAGCGGGTCACCCTAAACAGGGCGGCCGGGCGATTATCTGATGACGCAATAAGAGCAGCAAAATAGTTACATTTCGCTGCTTTTATTGCCACTAGGTAATTCCTAATATGAGATCTTACCAGTGTCCGGTCAGATTCAGAAAGACTGGCCCTCCAACTGCTCTCTAGGCATCTTTTCCGGCGCTTCAACTCCCTCAGCTCCTCAGTGAACCAAGGAGCTAAATGAGATCGGCGCCGGGTCAGAGGCCGCAAAGGCACGACTCGGTCCAGAGCTCCAGCGGCCGCCCTATCCCAGGCGGCCACTAGGTCTCCAGTCGAGGCGTGTGCCAGAGCCTCAGGGAATGGCCCAAGCTCCATCTGGAACCTATCAGGTTCCATCAGGCGCCTGGGGTGGAACCATCTTACCGGCTCCGCCTCCGCCTCCCTGCGGCGGGGTGTAGCGGTTCGAAGGTCGAGACAAAGGAGAGAGTGATCAGACCATGACAAGGGCTTGATGACTATATCCCCTATCTCGAGATCACTCAACCACTGTCCAGAGACAAAAACCAGATCCAGCGTGTTTCCCCCCGTGTGGGTAGGGTCATGAATTAACTGGGTCAGGTCCATGGCTGTCATGGAAGCCATGAACTCCTGAGCCACCTCTGACGCCTCACCCACGGACGGCAGGTTGAAATCCCCCATGACCATAAGCCTAGGGGTATCAACCGCCACCGCGGCGATGACGTTGAGTAGCTCAGGCAGGGCTGCTGCCACGTGGCAGGGAGCCAGGTACGTGATCAGCAAACTCCTCTGAACCCCGTGACCCCATTTCACAAGGAGGGATTCACAGCCGGCCGTCTGAGGAACAGTGGCCTCCCTCGGTCTCAGGCCTTCTTTAATGATAACCGCTACCCCCCCCGCCCCTCCCCTGTGACCTTGGCTGATGGAATGCGTGGAAACCTGGTGGGCACATTTCAACGAGGGGAACCCCCCCTCCTGGCCCAACCAGGTCTCCGTAATACCTGCCAGGTCCGCACCCCCCTCCTGAATAAGATCACAAATGAGGGGGGCTTTATTTACTACGGACCTGGCATTGCACAGCATCAGCCGAAGGCCTGGGCCCTGAGGGTCTATGCAACCTGGAGAACGGGTGGAGCCTAGGGGGCCGGAGCATGCCACCGCTCGTAGACAGCGGGTGCGCGCTCCCCTAACATGATATGGCCCCCTGCTCCCGCCATATCTACCCCTCCCACTCACAGTACTGATGTTTGAAACACTATCCGGATGAGCTCTAACACCCCCCTCGACCCCAGGTCCCCCACCCCCCCCGCCGCACTTCGAGGCCAGACCGAACCCTCCCCCTTGTGGGTTTTCCCCCAAACCCACAACCCGAGTTCTAATTCGACCCTCCCCCTCCCTGGGACCCCTTAAAAGTTTAATTAAAAAATTTGATAAAAAACCCCACAACCCCCTGGTTTTCACATGCCACCTCTCTGGGTCCCAAAACCCATCCTTGAGGTAGGCTCTTGATAATGTGGAGGGCCAGATCTGCGAGAGGGGGGAATCTCGCAGCGCAAGAAGTTCATAGGTAGTATACATCTTAGGTTACAGCGAGGGAGGCGGAGATCATAATCAGGGGTCCATTTGGTAATCCCAAAATCAGATGTAACACACAGCCATGCGGCTCCACCGGTAAATACACTGTCCTCTCACGACAGTTTGAGGGGTCTTTCACAGTTTCAGCCAACGGAGAATGACATCCAGCCCGCCCTCTCACGGCGGGAGGCCCTTAAATAGCCCAAGAGATAGAAATGCTCCATCCATCCGGTGGTGAATTCATGATGTAAAAAGACGACCCCCTCAGTGGTTGCCACAATGGATTGTCCCAAGGTTGGAGAGAATGATTTATAGTTTAGTCAGTCAGTTCATCCGGGGGTTAAGATGACAGTCCCTGCTCTTTATAGTCGCACCAATAGGATAGTTCCAGTAGGAGACACAAAAACATACGGGGGAAGGGGAGGGGAGGGGAGGGGGGGAGAAACCCCTTTCCCTGGGGCCAGATGGTAGCCCATTTCACGGCCTAAACAAGGTCCGGGAGGGAGGGGGGGCGGGGGGAGAGAAGGGCTGGCATCAATGCAACAGGAGGAGAAACCCCTCCCCCGGCCACCAGCCCTTTCTCCTCCAGTTCTTCCAAGTAAAAAACCCCCAGTTCTTCCTGGTAACATAACCCAATGCCATGTCCCAGCCTCCAGTACATTTCTCGGAGGCCTCCAGGTCCTCTGCAGCCGCCAGGATCTTCCTGAAGGGGTCTCTCACTACCCAAAGCCAGAAACTGGCTGCTGGAATCCCCTCCGTCGCTAGCCCCACCATCAAGGCCACCATTGCCTTCGTCTCTCAATGCCTCTCAATGCCTCTAGCAACGCTGCTAGCAACGCCGCCGCTGCCGCTGCCGTCGTTCTCTCACAGCCGGTAAGCCACCTTTCTCCCTTCTCAGCTGGGACGCGGCAGCAGCGTGGTAGCAGCAGGGCTGCTATTCGGTCGACTCCGGGTGAACCCTGAGGGGCGAGAAAGGTCTCAAAATGCTCACCCCAGTCTCATCCAGCCAAACGGATGAATCGAATAAAATGAAACGAATCCTTTTTAAGAACCTTGTAGTAAAATTCTTCCGCTTTTCCAACAGTATTTAATTGATATCTTTCTCCTTGGTATCTCAATATTATACCAGCTGGAGCATCCCACCTAAATGGGATGTTTTGTTTCTTTAGCTCAGTCACCAAAAATCCAAATTCCTTTCTATCTCTTAACATCTTAGACGGCAGCTCTTTATATATCCAAATCTTCCTTCCATGCATTTCAAAAGTGGAGTTAAAAGACTTTTGCACAATATCGTTTCTTATTCCTTTATCAGTAAAGTAAATCACCACATCTCTAGGCAACTGCCTTTGCTTTGCCACCCAAGAATTTACTCTATAGGCCTTATCAATCTTACAGGATACCTCTTCAGAACTAATCTTTAAAATCAAAGCCAGAACTTCAGCAGACATCTTTCTCAAATCTTCTCTTTTATCTTCCTGTAATCCCCTAATTCTGACCGCAAATTCCATGGACCTGTATTGCATCATTGTAATTTCTTTTTCAATCCTTTGTTTTATATTATCTGCATTATAAGTCTCGTGGTTAGCTTCCTTTTTAGACTTTACTTCTGAGCTCATGTCTTGAATATTTATCAAATCATTTTCAATTCTTTGTATTTTATTGTCCAAATTATAAATCTTATGATCAGCTTCCTTCATTTTAGACTCTAATTCTAAATTAATATCTTTGTCCATCTTTTTAACTATTTCTGAAAAAGTTTTCAAAGCTGTTACAAACTGTTGTTTCAAATTGGCATATTTTTGTTGTACCAACTCTTTAATTTCCTGCCTAAATTTTTCAAGATTCTGGTTCACAATATCATCATGTCTTGCCATCTTCTCCAAAACAAATTCTTTAAAACCATTCTTCTGATTCTGCAAGTTCAAAACTTGTTCATATGGTTTGTAAATGGGGGAGCCCCCCCCACTGCTTGTTTGTCTGGCTTTGTCATTTTTAACACCATCCTGCCACACACAGACAAACTCTTTTTTTAAAAAAAAAGACTTCTCTCCAAACAGTATCAATATCAAGTCTCCAAGAAGGAAGAAACATAAAGTAGAAATTTTTCTTTTCAATTCTAGCCAGCGCTCTTATTTTTGCTACTTTGTAACTTGTTAAACTATTCAGGTGGAAGGACTTTCAGCTTTCTTCTTCTCAAGCCTCAGTCAGTCGCCATTTTAAACTTTTTTTCCTTTGCTTTTAAAATCGCTTATAAAATTGTTAGAAATACTTGCGATTTAGGGTCCAAAGTCCAGATCTCATCCTCTTTGTTTAAACAATCTGTTAGTTTTCAGTAAATGGCTTGGTCCCGTCGCCTAGCTCTGCAAAGAGCAGAGTTCTCCTGAAGCCCGGAGCAGTGGCGAGGAAAATAGGGAGCCTCATCCTGCTTTGTCCCCAAGAGTAAAAAGAAAACTCTGGGGACTTCGCAGAGGGCTCTACCTGCCCTCGCCTGCTCTATCTCGCATTTCCTTAAGGAAATGGAGTTTTTCGAGCCGCCTTTCAGCTGTAAAGGCAGCTCTTTATGGGCGACGGAGCTGGCGGTCTCAAAGGACCGTCCGACGGCGACCTATTGTGATCATTTTTGATAAGATTGAGTTCTGTTTTCAGCATAACTTTTCAGTTGAAAAGTGAAAATTGCCCTGGCCACAGAAGACACCTTTCCAAATTCTCAGCAGTTCCATGCAGGATAGTTTTAGGACAGAATTTATGAATCTCCAACTTGCATTTCAATTCCTCCTGTAATATCTGATTGTGAAACCCAAATTCTAATCTTTTCCTGAGGAAGTGGGGTTTTCAGTCCAAGCTTTAATTCTTATTACTTAATGCATGCTTCATCCATCAATACTATCAACCTCCGAGGAAATAGACCTGCCAGAGGAAGAGGAGATTCATCTATCTGTGCCTCTTTGATAGAGTAGGAGTGATCAAATAAGTCTGAATGAACAGATTTGAAGCACAAAGCAGAGAGGTTAAGGTTAAACAAATAGCAACATTCCTGGATAATAGGTCTATCGATCTTCTGTGGGTTCCATTATAAAGTAGGGGAGAAAACAGGCAGCAATCTCAAACTGAAAGACACATTACTCATGGAATTACACAGTGAATGAATAGCTGGAATTGAACTAATCCTTGTCACTGGCTAATCTATCCTAGAATAATTATAAGTGCAGCATGATTTCCTTGAATGAATGAATTCTTAAACAAAGATTCTTGATTTCAGATGCTGCTCACTGTGAACTCTGCCCAGAAGACCAATATCCCAACAAGAACAAGGACCACT
Source organism: Pituophis catenifer annectens (assembly GCF_029215685.1). Classification (NCBI taxonomy): domain Eukaryota; kingdom Metazoa; phylum Chordata; class Lepidosauria; order Squamata; family Colubridae; genus Pituophis; species Pituophis catenifer. Next base: position 346,210,647 of record NW_027256881.1, on the reverse strand, counting down.
GCATTGCCAAGAAGATCCACTTCCTTGCCTATCAAGACACCCTGGGATACACTTTAGCTTCTCTCGCTCTTTTTCTCTCTGTGAGCACATCTGCAGTCCTGGTGATTTTCTACAAATATCATGACACACCAATTGTTAAAGCCAACAACAGAGAACTCACCTACATCCTCCTCATCTCCCTCCTGCTCTCCTTCCTCTGCTCCTTCCTCTTCATTGGTCAACCAGGGAAGCTCACCTGTCTCTTCCAACAATCTGCCTTTGCCATCCTCTTTTCCCTGGCAGTTTCCTCTGTGTTGGCAAAAACTGTCATGGTGGTTCTGGCCTTCATGGCCACCAAGCCTGGAAACAGGTCAAGGAAACTCTTAGGAAAACCACTGACCAACTCCATTGTCTTAGCCTGTCCTCTGGTCCAAGCAGTCCTTTGTGCCACCTGGCTGACAACTTCTCCCCCATTTCCTAACTTGGATTTCCACTCCTTGTTTGGAGAGACCATCTTGGAATGTAAGGAAGGTTCAGCTTTAATGTTTTACATTGTCCTCATCTATCTAGCTTTTTTGGCCTTCATCAGTTTCACAGTGGCATTTCTAGCTAGGAAATTGCCTGATAGTTTTAATGAAGCCAAGTTCATTACTTTTAGCATGCTGGTCTTTTGCAGTGTTTGGATCACCTTCCTCCCCACCTACCTGAGCACCAAAGGGAAGTCCATGGTGGCTGTGGAGATCTTCTCCATTTTGGCCTCTGGGGCTGGTCTCTTGGCTTGTATCTTTTTCCCCAAATGCTACATTATTCTACTGAGGCCCGATCTGAATTGCAGAGAAAATATAGTAAGAAACAAAAATGTCTAACTAATGCAAGGATTGGCCTCATTTATATTTGTCTTTGTGGCATGTTTAGAATGTAATAGCTTTCTAATAAATGATGACGTGAAGGACAAATTCATCCATAAAAGAATTCCTTATCAAGTTCTGTGACTGCTTACAATATTCCTGTGGTCAGACTTTTGTTTGCCATGTTTTCAAAGTGTCCTTAGTGAAGTCCAGTGCCCTGTATGGAAGGAAAATTTCTTGTTAAAGATGTGTTTATCATTTTGGATATTTCTAAGTTTATATGGCAAAGGAAAAAACCAAGAATCTGATACAAACTACTGCAAGATGCTCAGGAAAAAGGGGGTTGGGTTTTCCAGACTTGAAATTGTATTTTGAGGCATGTTGTCTGGCCTGGTTAAAAGAGTGGGTGAACCTCCAGAATAAGAGGCTACTTGGATTAGGGGGCCAGGAATTAAGGTTTGATTATTTATGGTATGATAAAGTTAAAGTTAATTTTGATTTTAATAATGACTCTGCTAGATGTGCCATACTTAGAGTTTGGAATAAATATAAAACAAGGTTCTATACGAAGTTGCCTCTTTGGGTGTCCCCTCAAGAAGGTTTTTTAAGAAAATAAATGGTGGCGAAGCCAGACCACTAGACGTATGGTAAAATATTATTTTTCAACTCTGGTGAACCTACCTTAAAGTTGAGGGAAGAATTTGAATTAGAAGGGTATGTTTGCCATTGGTTTACATATCAAGAACTGAAAGAATGGCTTAAATCAAATAAAAAGAGTTGTGGGTTTGATTTTGCTAAAGAATGAATTGGAAATATTACTGTGTGGTAGTGATGAACATATTATTGCTAAGATTTATAAAATGTTATTGAAATTGAATTTGGAAAGTGAACATGTAAAGCACTGTATGATTCACTAGTTAAAGAATTTTAGATATAATGTGATGCTTGAACAATTAGAAAATATGTGGATGAAAGTTTTAAAATTGACACTAAACTATAATTTAAAAGAAAATTTTTATAAGATGATGTATCGCTGGCATTTAACACCAGATAAGTTATCCAGAATGTATAACGGTATTTCAAATGAATGTTGGAAGTGTAAAAGAAAAAAGGAAGTTTTCCCATTTATGGTGGACATGTGATAAAGCAAAGAAATTTTGGAGTAAGGTTCATATTATAATACAGAATATTCTTCAAATGAAAGTAAAAATGGAACCAGAAACTTTTCCTTTCGGTTTAATGGAAAAAGACTTGGAGAAAAATTTTGATCTTATAGATATTGACAGCAGCAAGAGTATTATACGCACAAAAATGGAAGGACACTTAGATTCCCACTATGGATGAATGGCTACAGAAGCTGATGGAGTTGGAAGAAGTGGCAAAATTGATCATTTTGGTTAAAGGAAAGAATATAAGTACCTTTATTTCCACATGGAAACCGCTTCTGAACTTTGTGCTTGAGGTGGAAAAAAATGAAACTTTGATTTTGGGTTTTACCGACTAGATTGATATGTTTTTATAGAAATGGATAGTTTATATTACTATGGAAAAACAAAAAGTTGTGGTTTGAAGTTAATGCTTTTTTTTTTCTTCAACAGAGGGAGTCAGAAGTCAATGTTTCTTCTTTTCTTTTCCCCAATTTCTCCTGGTGCAGGGTTTCTTGCCTGGGCAGGGGGTTGGACTAGAAGACCTCCAAGGTCCCTTCCAACTCTATTATTCTATTCTATTCCTCGCTTTTCTCTCCCTGTTTCCCCCTCACACACAGTGTGTCTTCCTATTTACTTTTGTATTTTGTATTTTATCTAATAATCTAATAAAAAACGTTAAACTGCAAAAAGATATGTTTATTGTTTCAAAGAGGATGCCATGGAGGACTTTCAATGTGATAACCCAAACCTTCAGTTGGACACGGATGCAAAGCAGAAACCAATGCAGCTTGTAAAACAGGATTATGACATGAGCCATTCTAGGGATAGATAACATTGTCCACCCTGCTTCATTCAGCACCAGCTGTAGCTTCCAAATGCTCTTCAAAGGTAGCCCTACGTAGAGCCCATTGTGTGAATTCAAATGCAAGATGACCAAGGCATGAGTGACTGAGCCCAGGGAATCACGATCCAGGAAAAGGTCCAACTGGCACACTTTAAGAAGTTATGCAACTAGAAAGAGTTGTGAGTCCAGGAGGGCAGGGAGGCCCCATCCCCAAGAAGCAGCTGGGACTCCCCTCCCTACTCTTCCGCACACAAGCAAAGCTCCAGAGCTGATCCACACACACTGCTTGTATCTTGGGGCCCCACAGCCAGGCCACCCCGGTTTCCTTCCTGCCTTGCCTTGCAGCAGTGGCACCACTAGCAGCAGCAGCCAGGATCAGGAGGCAAGCAGGCCCGGGCATCCCCTCAGGGAAGTGGGGCTGGGCAGTAGAGTCCCGGTGCCCTGGGAACTCAACGTTTGGGTACATGCTGCCCAGGGTCCCAGGTAGCCCATGCTGCCCTCCAGGGCCTGCCCATGTGGCCTGAGAGGATCAATGAGAGTCCGCCAGTGGATCAGGGCCTGGCACCCACCCTGGTCCCACCCCCAACACAAGGGACATTGAACTGGCCACACCCACACTGGCCGTGCCCACCCAGGCAGCTGCAACCACCCAGTCACCACCACCCCGGCCCCCCAAGGGCAACAACAATCCTGATCTGACCCTCAATGAAATGGAATTTGACACCCCTGATGTAGCTCATGTTCAGTCAGTTTCATCCCTCATGTTCCTTCAGCAGAGCTCTGGATGTCTCTTGATCCTTTTCAGCTCTCTCAATTGAATGATGGGGCATGTTAGGAACAATGGACCAAGAGAGGTTGCATGTGATTGATCCTTTCCAAGGCCTCAGTAGCTTTCCTATTCCAGGTAGTGGCCAAGGCCTCAGAAGGACCATGGAGCAGAGCCTGGGGTATAATCCTCAGTTCCCTTTGGAACCCCATCAGTCACTAAGATTGGACTGGTCAAATAGAGGTGGCCTCCCTGCAGACAGAGGCAGCATAAAACAACCTCAAAGCCATCAGGCCATGATCTGGCCAGGACAAAGGGGACAAGGATAGCTCCTCCTCAGATCCCATTAGAAGTGGTCTGCTTTGAGTTGAGCCAAGAAGGATGGTGGCCATGTTGAGATGCCTCTAAGGGAAGCCCCAGGGATGGCATATTGACATTTCTCAAGACCATAAGTCTGGGGAACCCCACAGTCAACTGTGAAATGCCCTCCAGAGGCTCAGACATGGAAGTTGCTGTGCAGCAGGAAGGCTGGTACAGTGGCAACAATTCCAACTGGTCCTGTGAATGAATCTTCAAGAAAAGAAATTCAGACATGACAATTTGGGGAGCAGCACCCCAAAAGACCAAAAGAGACACCCGGATGACAATTCCTACCCTTAGGTTACAGCAACAGAAATTTTCAAGTCTTGCCCAAAAAATTGCAGTTAATATCCTGAGATTCTTCCTCAGATTACATTGCTGCCTTGTGCCACTATTCCCAAGTAGCACTCCTATGACCTGACCAAACTAGGGCATAAGCCAAAATCCATCTTGTGTGCAGGGGTCACTTTCATGTAGATCAACAACAAAGCTTCCCCATGACTCCATCTGCTCTGTGAATTACAAGAAGGGACCCAAACATGTTTTCCATTCTGCTGCATGAAGAGAAACTGTTACTAAGGGGATAGGACAATGGCTCTTCCCTGCAATTATCAGAAGAACAGTCATTTTTCGTGTATCCCCTGTGGATTTCTACACACAAAGATCTTCCAGGATAAAACCTGCTTTAAAAATTATCTCTGAGTTCAGCAGATGGGGGGCAGAAGGTGTCACATTAGCCTGTCTTGTAAAGAAGTCATTCCTCTGTTTGAAGAGACTCACATGCCTTTGTTTCCTCTATGGTCACAGCCCAAAGAGAGGTAAGAGGAAGCATTGTTGATATAAATTGGTCCTGGGGACATCCAGGTGGCACAGGTGGTGTCTGATTTGCTAAAGGTCCAGTGAGATTTCAGGAGAAACCTTCAATTCTGTTTCTGCATAAACCTTGATTTCTGTTCTAGGAGGGAAGGTGATAAGAATGACTGGGCAGGAGTCATGCTGCTTCTGATGCTGATGCTCTTCTGGCTCCTGGCTGCAATTACAGCAAAAGGGCTGCAAACCATGTGTGTGCTCAGGAATTATATCAAGATGGATGAAAGCTGCTGTAGACCTGGTAATCTCATTATTGGTGGGAATTTGCCCTTTGGAACCATTTATAAGTCTCCTGTCCTAGAGTTTAATAAAAGGAGTCATCATCTACAGAATGTGTAAGTCTCAGCTGGGACATGCAGATAATTATTTTCTTTGCTTTAAATTCAGGGACGGTTTTTAGAAATACTTCTTCTAGTGCTTTGAACTGTCCTGGTGTAGTTCACATGTTGCGCTTTTCTCGATAAAATCCCAAGCTCTTCAAATAAACTTGAATTAATCTCTTCATCAGGAAGATGATAAAACAACAAAAATGAAGAGGGAAGCTGTGCTGACCTAGTGAAGAAGTCAAATTATAATATTAATCTGACTAGTAACTTCTGGTAGAAAATTCAAATAAAAGGTCAACACTCTTCCAGTGTTCAGGTGTTACAAAAATCCCTCTCAGATTTGGAATCAGCATTGCTCATGAATAATGGCCTTCATAAATCTATGAGGAGACCCCCACTGTAGTCCTGTGCTCAGCAACCTTTACCACACCTGTAGAAGCTGCTCCAAGACAGACCTTAAATAATTACGGTGAAAGGGAAGCAGTTGGAAAGGATTTTAGCCACTTCAGCAAAGTGAATATGGCAGGGATCATAGAAAGCATAAAACAGTCCATAATATCTATGGAAAGTCTTGTCTCCTTTCTTACAAAGGCATCCAAGTTTAGCCAAGGCAAACCCAAAGAAAATTGGGAGTTTCTGCCCTCAAAGTTCTCCCCAATCAGTGAAGCAAATTCTACAGCCATGCACAAGCTTTCCTCTATCTGTACTTTTTCTTACTACAGATTCATCCCCAGTAACTACCAGCAGTTCCTTGCATTGATGTTTGCTGTCTGCGAGGTCAATAAGGATTTTCTTCTGCTCCCCAACATCACCCTTGGCTTCCACATCTACCGCCATTTCCAGAGAGAGATTGAGATTTCCTTAAACAGCCTCTCCATGCTCTCCTCACGAGGCCAAGTGGTTCCAGGGTACAAATGTGACAATCTGGACACTCTGCTGTCCGTCATTGGTGATCTCAATGCCAAATTCTCAAGGTTGATGGCCTCCTCTTCAGCATCTTTAAGGTCCCACAGGTAAGAGAGCTCCCTTGGATACAGTATGGAATAGATAAAGATCAAAAGCATACACAGAAGCCAAAGATGAAACTAAAAGTAAGGGGGGCATATAATGAGTTTGTGACTCTTAGATTATTCTTTATTAAAGTGTAACCATCATTTTAGTGCCATCTATTCTCTGTATCAGGTTGTTGGTTTCTTCTCTTGTCTTCTGACAACCAATAAAAATGGCTAAGAAGGGAAGAAGATGAAGTTTGCCATTCAAAGTCAGTCAGTCTGACTGGAGGGCCATCAACCACACAATGGTCACGACTAAAGTCAACATAAAGCATTTACTTTGTCTTTGAAAAAAGAATCTCTTTTTCTCCAGCTGGGTGTTGGCTTTGAGTTCTCTCAGGGAGAGAGAAGAGTTTATCCTTCCTTCATCCAGATTAATCCCAAGGAATCTCCTCAGTATGTGGGTTTAGTCCAGCTGCTCCTGCATTTCCAGTGGAACTGGGTTGGGCTTCTGGCCCCTGAAGATGACAGGGGAGAACGTTTCGTCTCAATTCTGACGCCAATGCTCCAGGAGAAGGAGATCTGCCTGGCTTCCACTCTAATGCTGAAATTGGATAATATTGAAATCACTCCGAAAAACCTTCTTCTCTATTTCCGCACCTGGTCTAAAGCAGAAGTGTTTATTCTGTATGCAGACTTAGCTGTTACTCTCACTGTAATAGGGGTGTTAGAGTTATTTGAAGATATCATGAAAGTATCAATTAGGAAAGTTTGTATCTTCACTTCACATTGGAAACTTGGCGTGGAAGAATCTGAACACACATTGCAATTTATAAAACCTTTGCATGGAGCCTTGCATTTTAGGGACCACTCCGGAGATGTCTCTGAATTCAGCCACTTCCTCCTGTCTTTAGACCCCTTGAACCCCAAAGGAGATGTCTTTCTCCCTCCATGGTGGGAATTTATCTTTGGCTGCAAGTTCCATAAATCAGGAAAGATCCCTCCAAAGGGGAAAAAACAATGTACAGGAAAGGAGAATCTGCAGAATCTGCCCAATTACACTTTTGAAACAAGAATGACAGGTGACAGTTACAATATCTACAATGCCGTTTATGCTCTGGCACACGCTTTGCATGCAATGCATGGATCCAGAGTTCGACCAACCATGATGAGGCTTGGAAAGAGGATCTCAGATGTCCAGTCATGGCAGGTAATTTCTATGGCTTTTGACTCAGTCCACAGACTCTTAGATCGGAAGCTCCCCATATGAATTTCTTCAGTTCCTGATTAAGTGTCTGCATGCTCCCATACCAATTCATCTGAGACTCTGCCCTTTTTTTTTAGTTTACCTTTTGTTGGGCTTCTCAGCTTGCTGTGTGAAAACAGCTTCTGATTAATAATGGATGGAAACTAACTAAGGAGAAAAGCAACCTAGAACTGAGGAGAAATTTCTTAAGGAATGGTTTATCTTTAGAAGTCATGGGAACCCCATTGCTGGAGTCATTTAAGAGGAGACAAGATAGCCCCTTGTCTAATACTGTAGAGGGTCTGTTGCTTGAGCAGGGGTTGGACTAGAAGACCTCCAATGTCCCTTCCAATACTGTGTTTCTGTTTCTATGACAACCACAGCACAGAGCAAGATTCAAAGTGGTCCGAATGTGTTCCTGGTCTAAAATTCACCAGAATTTTTTCCATCAATGACTAAAATGTTGGACCTCTCTGAATAGTGAAGTTTCCAACTTAGAGTTGGAAATTGTGCCCAGTGACAAAGGGAAAACTTAGTTTCAGAATTCAACACACCAGATTCCTCAGATCGCCACCAAGAGATGGAACTAATTTCTCAAATATAAACTCATCTTCTCAAGATGGCAATCATGTTGTGATAGAAACCACAATGTCTCATTTGTAGTTCTAGCCCACATACTCTTATTTCAAAAGGTCTCTTTTATTTCAGATTCTTCCCTATTTGAGGAATGTGCAGTTCAACAACAGTGCTGGAGATGAAGTCTCCTTCTCAGAAGATGGACTGGGGTCTGCTCGTTATGATCTTCTCAACTGGGTTTTTCTCCCCAATCAATCTTTTATCTCCATGAAAGTTGGGCAAGTAAATCCTGAGGCTCCCCCAGGCCAGGATTTCACCGTTAACTCTGATGGAATTGTCTGGACCACAAAGGTGAGCTGCAAGGAAATGTTGTAAATTCAGGGAAAGATTCATTCTCTTCCTGAGATGCAGAATGTTATGTACCATATAAGGAGTGAGCTATAGGCGTCACTCGGGTTCTCCAAAATGGCGGGAAAATACTTGAACCTCATTGGTTAAGCCGTCTGACAGCCCTCTATAAAGGAGGACACTGCCAGGCAAGCAGGTTGTTTGGTTGTTCTGGTCTCCTAATAAAGAGCTGTTGTTACTGAAAGAGCTGTGTCCATCTCTTCCATCATCCAATCTAACACAGAACATCTCCCTAAGTTGAAAAATTATCAATTGAGTCAGAAATCATGGCAGTCATTTGGTAAAAAAATATGCTTTACATTTAATGAATAAGAGCTCTGATTTGTGTCATTCCACAAAGGGTTAGGCTTGGGAATAACGTCTGCTTGAAACACAGTATGCAATTACAGCAAGCAACAGTTTAGTTTAGTTTAGTTTAGTTTAGTTTAGTTTAGTTTAGTTTAGTTTAGTTTAGTTTAGTTTAGTTTAGTTTAGTTTAGTTTAGTTTAGTTGATTTGTATACCGCCCTACTCCCGAAGGACTCAGGGCGGTGAACAGCCACAAAATAAAAACACATAAATACAAATTTTAAAAACAGAATAAAACCAAATTAAACAATTTGGCCGAAGACGAATTTAAAACACCCCAATAAATTAAAAACGAATTAAAATTTGCACTTTAAAAAGGGAAAAATTAGGCCAGGCCAGCCTGATGGAATAAAAAGGTTTTAAGAGCGCGGCGGAAGGTGCGTAGATCTGGGATCCTCCATATCTCTGGGGGGAGCTCGTTCCAGATAGTAGGTGCCCCCACAGAGAAGGCTCTCCCCCTGGGAGCCGCCAGTTGACATTGTTTGGCCGACGGCACCCGGAGGAGCCTCTCTCTGTGAGAGCGTACCAGCCGGTGGGAGGCTACTGGTGGCAGCAGGCGGTCCCGTAGATAACCAGAACCTAAGCCATGGAGCGCTCTAAAGGTGGTAACCAAGACCTTGAAGTGCACACGGAAGACCACCAGGAGCCAGTGCAGCTCGCGCAGGAGAGGTGTTACATGGGAGCTCCATGTTGCTCCCATAACCATCTGCGCGGCTGCACGCTGCGCCAGTTGGAGCCTCCAGGTGCTCCTCAAGGGGAGCCCTATGTAGACAGCGTTGCAGTAGTCCAGGCGGGAAGTGACGAGGGCATGAGTGACCATGCGTAACGAGTTCCGATCCAGAAAGGGACGCAATTGGCGAATCAGGCGAACCTGATGAAAAAGCCTCCCGGTCACGGCCGTCAAATGCTCTTCTAAAGACAGCCGTAAATCCAGGAGGATGCCCAAGTTGTGAGCCCTCTCCGTGGGGGCCAGCGATTCACCCCCAATAGTCAGTGATGGCACCAACTGACTATATCGGGACGTTGGAAACCACAGCCACTCAGTCTTGGATGGGTTGAGCCTGAGCCTGTTTCTCCCCATCCAGATCCGCACGGCCTCCAGGCACCAGGACATCACTTCAAGGGCATTGTTGGGGTGATCCGGGGTGGAGATGTACAGCTGAGTATCATCAGCATACTAATGATACTCCACCCTGAAACTACGGATGATCTCGCCCAGTGGCTTTACATAAATGTTGAACAGAGGGGGCAAGACGACCTCCCATCGACCCGTGTGTTCCCACAGAGAGGGCCTCCTCAGGGTGCCATCAGCCAAACAATGCAGGCTGGTGACCCCCAGGGGGAGGGCCTTCTCTGTGGGGGCACCTACCCTCTGGAATCAGTTGCCCCCAGAGATAAGGAGAATCCATGACATCAGTGCCTTCTGCCGAGCCCTTAAAACCTTCTTTTTCCAACAAGCCGGGCTGGCCTAATTCTTTTTAAGTGTTTTTAATTGTTTTGTTTATCGTTTTAATTAATGGGGCCAAATCTATATATATTTTTAACTGTATTTTAATATTTGTATTTGATGTTTTTATTTGGCTGTTCACCGCCCTGAGTCCTCAGGGAGAAGGGCGGTATACAAATTCAAAATAAAATAAAATAAAAAAATAAAAGAGGACCGACCCTTGTGGCACCCCACATATGAGGTGCCTCGGGGGTCGACCTCTGCTCCCCTGCCAACACAGACTGCAACTGGTCGGAGAGAAAGGAGGAGAACCACTGCAATACAGTGCCCCCCACTCCTAACTCTTTCAACCGGTGCAGCATGATACCATGGTCGATGGTATCAAAAGCCACTGAGAGATCTAATAGGACCAGGACAGAGGAGCAACCTCTGTGATTTCCATGGACCATTGCTTCTCAGTTGTATCCTCGTGGTTCTTTCTTTTAGAAATTTTGTGGTTCAGAAACAATTCTTCATCTGCAGGATGAAACCCCAGTTTCAAGCTCCCCCATCATGGGTGTGTCAGTAATGCCAGTAGCCTGGATCCCTTAGGTGCTGTTCCATATTTCTGATAGACAGTGGCAATGTATCTCTTTAGAAGGGAATCTGAACATAGAAGTAGGAATGGGGAAAAGAATGAATGCAGCAGGTCCATTCCTTAAGTAATTTCAAATACTTACCTTTTAGACCATCCCGTTTGCCAGGTGTGAAAGGAAGAGGTGCCATGCGGGAGAGAGGAGAAGAGTTCCAGAGGGTGAGCAGGTTTGCTGCTACCGGTGTGACCTTTGTCCAGAAGGGACCATTTCTAATCAGACAGGTAGACCATACTTCAAATTTAGATCTTTAGGTATCAAGGTAGACATCCATTAAATCAATATATTTTTGTTATTCTGATCATTTTTTATAAAATTGATATGCATTCATACTTTTTAATGGAACTTTTCAGTTTACAGATCTAAACTGTCCTGGCCACAGAGGCCACCTTTCCTGATCCTCAGCAAGGATAGTTTGAGGTCACAATTTATGAGTCCCCAACATCCATTTCTGCTTCAACTTTCACATCCAATTGAGAAACAAACTTCCAATCTTTTCCTGAGGAAATGGGGCATGTGTCCAAGCACTAATTTGTTCTTTTAGAGGGTGCTTCTTCTGGCATCTCTATCAACCTCTGAGGAAATATACCTCTGGAGAAAGAGGAGATCCAGCTATTTATGTCTCTTTGATAGAGTAGGAGGGAGGAATGAACAGATTTGACCTACAAAAAGAGACATTAAGGATATCAGGTTAAGGGATGATGTACACACAAACGAAACTCCAGAATTCATGGATAACAGATCTGTCTGTCTTCTGTGGGTTCCATTATAAAATGGGGGGAAAAAAACAGGCAGCAATCTCAAACTGAAAGCCTCAATAGTCATGGAAGTGCACAGTGAATGGACAACTGGAACTGAATAAATCCTTGTCTCTGGCTAATCTACCCCCAAGATCATCATACATGAAGGATGATTTGCTGTTTTTGATGCCCCATAAATTGAACTGTGGGTTCTTTCATTCTTCCCTTTGTGGGTAGGTCAACAGCAGAAAGGCAGCACTCATACCATTTATATGGGGGGGATAATATGCATGGTAGTTGCTCAAGAAATCCTAAGACAATCATTCTTGATTTCAGATGCAGCTCACTGTGAACCCTGCCCAGAAGACCAATTTCCCAACAAGGACAAGGACCAATGCATTGCCAAGAAGATCCACTTCCTTGCCTATCAAGACACCCTGGGATACATTTTAATTTTTCTTGCTCTTTTCCTCTCAGTGATCACGTCTGCAGTCTTGGTGATTTTCTATAAACATCATGACACACCAATCGTGAAGGCTAACAACCGAGATCTCACCTATATCCTCCTGGTCTCCCTCCTGCTCTGCTTCCTCTGCTCCTTCCTCTTCATTGGTCAACCAGGGAAGATCACCTGCCTCTTACAACAATCTGCCTTTGCCATTCTCTTTGCCCTTGCAGTTTCCTCTGTCTTGGCAAAAACTGTCATGGTGATTCTGGCCTTCATGGCTACCAAACCAGGGAACAAGACAAGGAAACTCTTAGGAAAACCACTGACCAACTCCATTGTCCTAGCCTGTCCCCTGATCCAAGCAGTCCTTTGTGCCACCTGGCTGGGAACCTCTCCCCCATTTCTTAACTTGGACTTCCACTCCTTGTTTGGAGAGACCATCTTGGAGTGTAAGGAAGGCTCAGATTCAATGTTTTATGCTGTCCTTGCCTATCTAGCTGTTTTGGCCCTTGTCAGTTTCACAGTGGCCTTTCTAGCTAGGAAATTGCCTGATAGTTTTAATGAAGCCAAGTTCATTACTTTCAGCATGCTGGTCTTTTGCAGTGTTTGGATCAGCTTCCTCCCCACCTACCTGAGCACCAAAGGGAAGTCCATGGTGGCCGTGGAGGTCTTCTCCATTTTGGCCTCTGGAGCTGCTCTCTTGGCTTGTATCTTTTTCCCCAAATGCTACATTATTCTGCTGAGGCCAGGTCTGAATTGTAGAGAAAATATAGTAAGAAACAAGAATTTCTAACTAATGCAAAGATTGGCCTCATTTATTTTTCTCTTGGTGGTATGTTTAGAATATGATTCTTTTTTTATAAAAAAAAAGTGTTGAGAAAAAGGAGGAATCTATCCATTAAAGAATTCCTTCTCAAGTGTTGTAATTGGTTACACGTCAGGTTCTATAGACCTCTATTGGGACACTGCCATTCTGGTGGGAGGGGGAGGCTTGGGTGGGATTCTTTGTGCAGGGTTTCGTTTGGTTTGCTTTGCTTTGCTGTACCTTGTGTGAAATAGGGAGGGGGAAAGGAATGTGCTTTGAGCCATCTGCTTTATTTTACCACTGGAGAAAGCAAAATTGAGGTGCCTGGGTGTTGACAGTTATCACCATCTCTACCCGATGTTCTCAAAACATTTTCAGACCTTGGGATGTTAAACTGGACATTGGGAGGGGCTTTGCTTGTAGCAGTTTAGCCTAACGCTTTGAGTGGGAAACTTCAGATCCTGCCTACATTTCCTTTGCTATCACTGTCTTTCAATAAATGTTCCTTTTGAAATGATAATTGTTTCAAGAGTTCTGCTTTCTTGAGAAGACTGGTGAGGCCGGACCTTACATTACAATTTACCTGTGGTCAGCAACTATCCTCCAGTCTTTGTTTATCATGTTTTCAAAGTGTCCTCTGTGATGTCCAGTGCCCTGATTTGAAGCTTGTTCATAAAGATGTGTTTATTATTACAAGGAGGAAATTTTCTCATTTTATACCTTTTAATTTAGTTGATTTGTTAAGTTAGTATTTTAAAGGGATGTGTTCAGTATTATTATTTTTAAGCAAAATGGTTGTTTCCTTAGATATCTGAGGCTTTATAGAATCGCCTACCACTATTCAATGATTTTTGAAATTGTAGAGTTTAAAATCTCCTCACATCCAGATCTGCTATACTTCCTCATCAATGTCAGGCAGAATTTTCCTCAGATGGATGAGCAAAGTATGTCATAACTGTATGCAGTATGTTATCATCTCTTGTGACATTTCATCTCTTGGGCTTCCTTGTTAAGCCATGGTGCTCTACAAGATCTTTGTGCACAGAGAGTCTGCCAGGAATAATTCAACCCAGGATCACAATCTAATTTCCTTAATGAGTATATGTTACTAGCAATGTAATCCATGGCATGAGTGTCATTCCTGCTTCCTAACTCATGTCAGGAGGCATGTGAAAATCACCCAGTCCTGTGACATGCAGTTATTTAAAGGTGATAGCCATCACCTTGAATGGTGCCTTGGAGGAACCTGGGAGCCACTGCAGTTTATGCAACAAGGTCTAATATGGGTGAACCTAGAAGTGCCCAAATTGTGAGGACTTTTTCATTTTGGACCAAATGCATGAAATAGTAGAGAATATTCATAGCTCAGGTTTAGATTGTGGCAATGGTTTGTTCTTCAAACTTCCCATTTAGCTCTTGGACATTTCCTTACCTGACTAGCTAATATCTTCAGTGGGACTTTGTGTTAAGTGTCTTGTTAGGTTTCTCTTCCATTTATATAGGCCTTATGTGGTATTGTGGTCAGTTGGTCGCATGACTGGTTGTTTGTGTAGCACAAACTGGTGAGGAGGTGGTTAGTTCTGTCGTTCATTAGTTATTTGGATGGTCTGGTTTCTTATAGGGACATAAGTTGGTTCTAAGTCAAGGTGTTTATTGATGAACCCCTTTGTAGAGTGTCAGGATTCAATGGATTTGTGCACATGATGGGTTTTGGCATAGCCAATAAATTCAGCTTTTGGCCCAGTCAAACCATTTTGGTTTCAACATGGCTCAAGACCAGGGACTCCTGGTTATGTGACTTGAATGCCAGCTGGTATTCATGAATTCTGGTTTTCAGTTGTCATCCTGATCATCTGACATAGAACTGGTTGCAGTTGTTGCAATTGATTTTGTATATTACGTTGGCTCTGTCTTCTCTCCCTATTTTGTCTTTGATCTTTGTTAGTTCTTGTCTGAGTAAACGAGGGTTTCTGAGCTATTGTTACTCCCAGGGGTTGCAGTAGCCTGGCAGTTACTTCTGAGGGGAAGCTCAGAGAACAAACCACTGCCAAAGAAAGCCACATTGCAGGTGTCCAAATGGGAAGTCACCGACTGACTTTGAGCAGAACCACCAGTCCTGGGTAGTGCACAATTGGTATGATTAGGATAACATCTCCATTTCCACCAGATGGCTTCTCATGTGAGAAATAGAAACATAGGAGGAATATGTGTGAATTGGCCCTTAAAATAGCCAACTCAAATTCTCTGGTTTTCAATCAACTTTAACAACATGTCCATGGCAACGTAATTGATGTGTTCTTTTATTAAGAGAAACTTTCATTGCTGAAGATAGTAACAATAGAAGGGTGGGGAAAGAACTGGAGGTTTCCTAATTATGAATAGGTTTGCTTACATCATCTATTACTTATGCATTTATCATTTTCTCCTCCTTTCTGAAATGGATAAATATGAGTACATCCTTCTGTCTTCAAGAGCTTCTCCCACTAATTTCTGGACAGGATATATACCAATTGCACTGTTGACAATAAAAACTGCCATGAGATTTGATTATTGGTTTTCGGTCCTGCATTTCATCCTATAGTGGTTTTGGGAGGGAGGGGCCTGAAGCATTAAGCAGTTGTAATATCCACACAAGGATTACAAATAGTCCTTGTTGAGCAACGATAATGAAAAAGTAACTTTGCAACCTATCCACATTGACAACATTTGCAGGTTTGCAAAGCATACAAAAGCTGAAGTCATAATTGTTGCAACAGTTTCACTTTGCAAACACTTTCAGCATGATTTTTGGAAACAGCGACCAGCAACCCCATTCAATTGTGGCCACTTGGAAAATGGTGGCCACTTTGGTAACTGCACAATGCAGCTATTTGACAAAGTGATCCATTCTACTTCTTTCATGTGGTCTATGCAGCATTGCAAAAAGCTCCCACAGTAGGTGAAGTTTCAGGTGGGTGTCAACCTCATTGATTTTTGGCCTACAGCAGTGGTTTTCAGCCTGTGATCTGATGACCCTGGGGTGGCACAGCATCATAAAAAGGGGTCTATGAAGGCTTGAAGAAATGTTATGATGTAAATCTTGAGTTAAGTCTTGGAGGTCCCTAGCCATGGTCCATGGCCTCATAAGATATCTGAAGGGGGCCCATGGTAAAGAAAATGTTGAGAACCACTGGTTTATGGGCTTAGTATTTGGCATAGGCTAGTAAAGTTATTTCAGCATTGTTTAGGCCAATAAACTGAAGAGCATAACAGAATCTGCAAAATTGTTCAGCAGCAATTGTAGATCACTACTTCATGTACCAGGAGTATGCTGTCACCAGCAAATAAGTTTCATGAATGTATGGAGGCACTTGGTCCAAACATTTATGATCATTCAGTGAAAGTCAAAGAGAGAAACTTCCAATTGGTGTCTGAAGGACCTCGCTAAGTTCAGTTGGCCCTGAAATATTTAAAGCAAAGACTTGTGAATCCAGTTGCAGCTTGGTGTGACTTCTGCCCAATAGTCCAGTACCCTAACAAGGAGAACAGTATACCCAAGAAGCTGTACTTCTTGTCCATCAATGGACCCTGGGATCCAATTTTGTATCTCTTGCTTTGTCCCTGTATCTCATCTGCAGTCCTGATCATCTTCCTTAAAGACTGTCAAGGCCTATAAGAGAGCCAAAAGAGATGGAAACCAGAGTTGATATAGGTAATGACAAGGCTGAGCCTGATGGAGGGGTCAAACACTCCATTCACCACAAGTCCCCAAGAGATTTAAGCCCAACCCAAATCTGTTGACTCTTATTTAGTGAAAAATCTGCTTCAGATTCGGGTTCATGTGGAGACCACTACCATACAATAATTCTATATTCCTTTGGGTCATCTGGACTCTTGATTTCCTGCAGTTGATGATATTAAATAATAGAATAGAATAGAATAGAATAGAATAGAATAGAATAGAATAGAATAGAATAGAATAGAATAGAATAGAATAGAATAGAATAGAATAGAATAGAATAGAATTCTTTATTGGCCAAGTGGGATTGGACACACAAGGAATTTATCTTAGGTGTATATGGTCTCAGTGTATATAAGGAGAATAAAATATATTCATCAAGTATAAAAAGATACAACACTTAGTGAGAAGGTTACTAATAAGCTATCAAATAAAAAGCAAATAAAAGCAATATAATATAATATAATATAGGAAACAAATAAAAACAATATAAATTGAAAGATACAAGAAACATGGTTATAGTAATAAGTGGAAAGAGATAGAAATTAGTAAGGAAGAGAAGAATAATAGTAATACAGTCTTAGTAAATTATTTGATAGCGTTGTGGGGATTAATTGTTAAACAGAGTGATGGCATTCAGGAAAAAACTGTCCTTGGTCTAGTTCTTCTAAAGACTACAAGAGGTCACATTGGACCAGAATGGATGCATTGCCCTCATCCTGCTCCTTCCAAAGTTCATCTAAAGGGTATGATATACAAGGGTATAACTGCTTCTCATGTGCCACTAAACCTCATTAGCACTCATACTAGCTGACCAACTATGGCACAGACCAAACTCCATCTTGTATGCAGTGGGTCAGTTTCATGGAAGTCAAATACAAAACTTCACCAGGGCTCCATCTGCTCTGTGCATTACAAGAAACACAAACATGTTTTTCCCTTCTGGTGTATGAGAAACTGTTGCTAAAGAGTTGCTTTCCTTGCAATTATCAGAAGTACAGTAATTCTTAGTGTATCCCCTGTGGATTTCTAGATACAAAAACTTTCAAGCTATAAAAATATATATCTGAGTTTTCCGGATGGGGTCAGAATATGTCACCTTAACCTGCCTTTCAAAGAGCTCACTTCTGGGTTTGAAGAGACTCACATGACTTTGTTCTCTCTATCGTCACAGCCCAAACACAAGGAAGAGGAAGCATCGTTGATATTAATTTGTCCTGGTGCCATCCAGGTGGCACAGGTGGTGTCTGATCTGATAAAGCTCTGGGGAGATTTCAAGAGCAACCTTCAAATCAATTTCTGCATAAACCTGGATTTCTGTTCTAGGAGGGAAGGTGATAGGAATGACAGGGCAGGAGTCAATGATACTTCTGATGCTTCTGATGCTCTTCCTGGCTCCCACTACAGCGAAGAGGCTGCAAACCACTTGTGTGTTCAGGAAATATATCCAGTTAGAGGACAAGTACTATAGCCCAGGTGATCTCATCATTGGTGGAATTTTGCCCTTGGGAACTATTTTAAAGTCTCCTGTTCTAGACTTTAATAGATTAAATCTTGTTTTCGAGAATGGGTAAGTTTCAGCTGGAAAGGAAACATGCAGATAAATGTCCTCTTTGCTTTAAATTCTGGGATCCCTTTCAGAAATACTTCTAGTAATTTGTACTGTCTTAGTATAGTGAACATGTTGTGCTTTCCTCGCTAAATTAGCAAGATCTTACAATAGGCTGGAATTCTCAATCTCCTCATCAGGAAGATGATAATCAACAAAAATGAAGAGGGGAACTGTGCTGGCCTAGTGAAGAACTAAATTATAATATTAATCTGAATAGTAACTTCTGATAGAAAAGTCCAATAAAAGCTCAACTCTCTTCAAGTGTTCAGGAGTTACAAAAATCCCTCTCAGTGTTGGAATCAGCATTGCTGATGAATAATAGCCTTCAGTAAATCTATGAGGTGACCCCCACTGTAGTCCTGTCCTCAGCAATCTTTAACACACCTGAAGAAGCTGCTCCAAGAGGGACCTTAAATAATTACATTGAAAGTGGAGCAGTTGGAAAGGATTACAGCCACTGCAGCAAAGTGAATATGGCAGGGATGATAGATAAAACAGTCCATGTTATCCATGGGAAGGCTTGTCTCCTTTCTCACAAAGGCATCCAAGTTTAGCCAAGGGAAATCCTTTGAAAAAAAAAAACCAAACCCAATGAAATTTGGAAGTTTCTGCCCTTAAAAGTCTCCCCAAAAAGTGAAGCAAATTCTACAGTTATGCAAAAGCTTTCATGTAATGTTCTCCAATGTTTTTCTCACTACAGAGTCATTACCAGTAACTACCAGCAGTTCCTTGCATTGATGTTTGCTGTCTCCGAGGTCAATAAGGATTTTCTTCTGCTCCCCAACATAACCCTTGGCTTCCACATCTACTGCCATTTCCAGAGGGAGATATTTATTTCCTTAAACAGCCTCTCCATGCTCTCCTCACGAGACCAAGTGGTTCCAGGATACAAATGTGACCTGCAGGACACTCTACTGTCCGTCATTGGGTATCTCAGTGCCAAGTCCTCAAGGCTGATGGCCTCCATCTTCAGCATCTTTAAGGTCCCACAGGTAAGAGAGCTCCCCTGGATACAGTATGGAATAGACAAAGATCAAAATACACACAGAAGCCAAGATGAAACTAAAAGTAGTTTTTTTTATGGGGGGGGCATATAATGAGCTTGTGACTCTTAATTCATTCTTTATTAATGGGTAGCCATCATTTAAGTGCCATTTATTCTCTATATCAGATTGTTGCTTTCTTCTCTTCTCTTCTCTTCTCTTCTCTTCTCTTCTCTTCTCTTCTCTTCTCTTCTCTTCTCTTCTCGTCTGACAACCAATAAAAATGGCTAAGAAGGGACGAAGATGATGTTTGCCAGTCAAAGTGAGTCAGCCTGACTTGAGGGCCATCAACCACACAATGTTAACTACTAAAGTCAACATAAAACTTTTACTTTGTCTTTGAAAAAAGAATCTCTTTTTCTCCAGCTTGGTGTTGGCTTTGAGTTCTCTCAGGGGGAGAGAAGAGTTTATCCTTCCTTCTTCCGGATTAATCCCAAGGAATCTCCTCAGTATGTGGGTGTAGTCCAGCTGCTCCTCTATTTCCAGTGGAACTGGGTAGGGTTGGTGGCCCCTGAAGATGACAGGGGAGAACGTTTCGTATCAACTCTGACACCAATTCTCCAGGAGAAGGAGATCTGCCTGGCCTTCACTCTAATGATGAAATTGGATAATATGCAAATCAATCAGGACAAGTTTATTCTCAATTTCCCTACCTTGTCTAAAGCGGAAGTGTTTATTATATTTGGAGACTTAGCTTTTACTTGCAGTTTAATGGCGGCAGTACATTTTTTTGAAAGATTCAAAAAAACATCGTTTAAGAAAGTTTGTATTTTCACTTCCCATTGGAAACTTGGCATAGGAGAATCTGAAAAATCATTTCAACTTATAAAGCTTTTTCATGGTGCCTTGCATTTTAGGGACCACTCCGGTGATGTCTCAGAATTCAGCCACTTCCTCCTTTCTTTAGACCCCTTCAACCCCCAAGGAGATTTCTTTCTCCCTGTATGGTGGGAATTTGTCTTTTGCTGCAAGATCCATGAATCAGGAAAGATCCCTCCAAAGGGAGTGAAACAATGTACAGGAAAGGAGAATCTGCAGAATCTGCCCAATTACACTTTTGAAAAAAGAATGACAGGTGAAAGTTACAATATTTACAATGCTGTTTATGCTCTGGCACACGCTTTGCATGCAATGTATAGATCCAGAGTTCGCCTGACCATGATGAGGCTTGGAAAGAGGATCTCAGATGTCCAGTCATGGCAGGTAATTTCTATGGCTTTTGACTCAGTCCACAGACTCTTAGATCGGAAGCTCCCCATATGAATTTCTTCAATTACTGATTAAATGTCTGCGTACTTCCATACCAATTCATTTTAGACTGCCCTTTTTTTTAGTTTACCCTTTGTTGTGCTACACAACTTGTGTGAAAACAGCTTCTCATTAACAATGGATGGAACCTAACCAAGGAGAGAAGCAACCTAGAACTTAGGAGAAATTTCTTAAGGAAGGGTTTACCATTAGAAGTTGTGGGTGCCCTATTGCTGGAGTCCTTTAAGAAGAGACAGGATAGCCACTTGTCTAAAACTGTAGAGGGTCTGTTTCTTGATCAGGGGGTTGGACTAGAATACCTCCAATGTCCCTTCCAATACTATGATTCTATTTCTATGACAACCACAGCACAGAGAAAGATGCCCAATGATAAAGGGAAAACTTAGTTTCAGAGTTCAACCTGCTTGATTTCTCAGATTGCCACCAAGAGATGGAACTAGCTTCTCAAACATAATCCCATCTTCTCAAGGTGGCAATCATATTGTGATAGAAACCACAATGTCTCATTTGTAGCTCAAGCGCACATACTCCTATTTCTAAAGGTCTCCTTTCTTTCAGACTCTTGCCTATTTGAGCAATGTCCACTTCAACAACAATGCTGGAGATGAAATCTCCTTCTCAGAAGATGGACTGGGATCTGCTCGTTATGATCTTCTCAACTGGGTTCTCTTCCCCAATAGATCTTTTATCCCCATAAAAGTTGGGCAAGTAAATCCTGAGGCTCCCCCAGGCCAAGATTTCCCCATTAACTCTGATGGAATCATCTGGGCCACCAAGGTGAGCTGAATGGAAATGTTGTAAGTTGAGAGATAGATTCATTCTCTTCCTGATATGTAGAATATCTTTCTAAGTTAAAAATAATCAATTGAGTCAAAAATCATGGCAGTCATATGGTGATAAATCTGCTATGCAGGTAACATCTTTGAGGTCTGATTTGTGGCATTCCACAAAGGGTTAGGCTAGGGAGCAACATCTGCTTGAAACGCAGGATGCAATTACAGAAAGCAACAGTGATTTCCATGGATCATTTCCACTCAGTTGTATCCTCATGGTTCTTTCTTTTAGCAATGCTATGGTTCAGTCACAATCCTTCCTCTGCAGGCTGAGATCCCAGTTCCAATCTCCAAAATCCATGGGTGTCTCAGAAGTGCCACTGGCCTGAATCCCACAGGAGCTTTTCCATATTTCAGTAGAAAAGTTTTTTCTTTGGAAGAGAATCTGAACATAGAAGTAGGAATAATGAAGGGGAATAGGAATGGAAAAAAGAATGACTGCAGCAGTTTGATTGCTTAAGTCATCTCAAGTGTTTCTCTTTTGTCTTTCAGAAGGTGCCCTTTGCCAGGTGTGGCATGAAGAGATGCCAGGCAGGAGAGAGGAGAAGAGTTCCAGAGGGCAAGCAGGTTTGCTGCTACCAATGTGACCCTTGTCCAGAAGGATCCATTTCTAATCAGACAGGTAGAATGTCAACGGTCCGACTAGCAAACCCAAAAAAAGGAGACACTATCAGGAACTTTGTAATCCCCAAAGCAAAACTTTATTGGATACACCATTTTGGTACTGAAGAATCAAAACCAGCTCTGGTTTTTCCCACACAAGGCCTACATGGTTAAACAATATCTTATCCTTCTCTCCACCCCTGGCTGTTCACATTGTCCAATTATGAATTGTCCTTTTCTTTTAAGAACAGTTCGCTTCTTTGTCAGACACCTTCAGCAGTGGCCTTGGTAGGTTCTTGGCTCTCATTGTCTGTCTCTGGGGCGTCTACATTTTTTCTCACCCTTCCCTCTCAGTTCTTTGGCAAATTGAATAGTGAAAAGACTCAAATGTTTCAAAAGCGGTTCAATCTTGATAAAGAGCAGACAACTAATGTCAATCTTCCAGGATCAAGGAAGACATTCATTAATTCAATTTCTTTTGTTATTGTGGTCATTTTTTATAAGATTGATATGCACTCACACTTTTCAATAGAACCTTTCAGTTTAAACATTTAAACTGCCCTGGCCACAGAGGCCATCTTTCCCGACCCTCAGCAAGGATAGTTTGAGGGCACAAATTATGAGTCCCCCAACTTCCATTTCTGCTTCTACTTTCACATCTAATTGGGAAACCAACTTTCAGTCATTTCCTGAGTGGAAGTGGGGCATTTGGTCCAAGCTTTTATTTAATCATTTAGAGTGAGCTTCTTCTGGCATCTCTATCAGCCTCTGAGGAAATAGACCTGCCAGAGAAAGAGGAGATCCATCTATTCATGTCTCTTTGATAGAGCAGGAGGGAGACAAAAAAAGACTGAATGAACAGATTTGACCTACAAAGCAGAGACATTAAGGCTATCAGGTTAAGGGATAATGTTCACACCAGCAAAACACCAGAATTCATGGATAACAGATCTGTCTCTCTTCTGTGGGTTCCATTATAAAATGGGAGAAAAATCAGGCAGCAATCTCAAACTGAAAGCCACATGACTCATGAAAGTGCACAGTGAATGGATAGCTGGAACTGAATAAATCCTTGTCTCTGGCTAATCTATCCCCAGGACCATCATAAATGAAGGATGATTTTTTCTTTTTGATGCCCCATAAATAACACACGGGATTATTTCATCACTGCCTTGGTGGGTAGGTCACCAGCAGAAAGGCAACAAACCTATCACCTTTGTGGGAGGGATAATGTTCATGGTAGTTAAAATCCTTAGACAAACACTTTTGATTTCAGATGCAGCTCACTGTGAACCCTGCCCAGAAGACCAATATCCCAACAAGGACAAGGACCAATGCATTGCCAAGAAGCTTCACTTCCTTGCCTATCAAGAGACCCTGGGTTACACCTTAGTTTTTCTCACTCTTTTCCTCTCTGTGATCACTTCTGCAGTCCTGGTGATTTTCTATAAACATCATGACACTCCAATCGTCAAGGCCAACAACCGAGACCTCACCTACATCCTCTTGGCCTCCCTCCTCTTCTGCTTCCTCTGCTCCTTCCTTTTCATTGGTCAACCAGGGAAGGTCACCTGTCTCTTCCAACAATCTGCCTTTGCCATCCTCTTTTCCCTTGCAGTTTCCTCTGTTTTGGCAAAAACTATCATGGTGGTTCTGGCCTTCATGGCCACCAAGCCTGGAAACAGGTCAAGGAAACTCTTAGGAAAACCACTGACCAACTCCATTGTCTTAGCCTGTCCTCTGGTCCAAGCAGTCCTTTGTGCTTTCTGGCTGGAAACCTCCCCTCCGTTTCCCAACTGGGACTTTTACTCCTTGTTTGGAGAGACCATCTTGGAATGTAAGGAAGGCTCAGCTTCAATGTTTTACACTGTCCTCTCTTACCTAGGACTTTTGGCCCTTGTCAGTTTCACAGTGGCATTTCTAGCTAGGAAATTGCCTGATAGTTTTAATGAAGCCAAGTTCATTACTTTTAGCATGCTGGTCTTTTGCAGTGTTTGGATCACCTTCCTCCCAACCTACCTGAGCACCAAAGGGAAGTCCATGGTGGCTGTGGAGATCTTCTCCATTTTGGCCTCTGGAGCTGCTCTCTTGGCCTGTATTTTTTTCCCCAAATGTTACATTATTCTGCTGAGACCGGATCTGAATTGTAGAAAAAATATAGTAAGGAACAAGAGTTTCTAACTAATACAAGGATTGGCCTCATTTATATTTGTCTTTGTGACATGTTTAGAATGTGTTTTTTTTTTAAAAAAAAAAATGTTGACAAGAAGTAGAAACTTGTCTATTAATGTAATTCTTTTCAAGTGCTGCTACTGGGTACAATTTAGCTATGATCAGGAACTATAATCCAGTCTGTGTATATCACGTTTTCAAAGTGTCCTCGGTTGTCCAATGCTCTGATTTGATGGAAGTCTTGTTTGTAAAGATGTGTTAATTTTTATGGAAGAAATTTTCTCATTTTATTCCTTTTAATTTAGTTCATCTTTAAACTTAGTATTTTAAATGGATGGGTTCAATATTAGTGCTGCTATGTAAACATGGTTTTTTTCTTTAGATATTTGAGGCTTTATAGAATTCCCTACACCATTCAATTCTTTTTGAAGTGATAAAGTTTAAATCCTGTTCACATCCAGGTCTGCTGTACTTCCTCATCAATGTCAGGCAGAATTTGCCTTAGATCAGGGGTGTCAAACTCATGTCGTCATTTCAGTATCACCTGACATATCGCGACTTTTCCCCCTTAGCTAAACCGAGCATGGGGGGGAGCCAATGTGCGATGCATCTGGCCCGCAGGCCAGGAGTTTGACAGCCCTGCCTTAGATGGATGAGCAAAGTATGTCATAACTGTATGCAGTACGTTAATCATCTCTTGTGACATTTCAGTTTTTTTACTTTCTTGATAACCATGATGTGAGATCTGTGTACAAAGAGATTCTACACAGGAATAATTCAACCCATGCCTAGGATTACAATCAAGTGTTCTTAATGAATATATGTTCCCAATAAGGTCATCCAGGGCATGAGCGTCATCCCAGCTTCCTAACTAAAGTCAGGAGCCATTTGCCAATCACCCAGGCCTGTTTCATGTAGTTATTTAAGGTGATAATCAGCACCTTGAATGGAGCCTTGGAGGCACCTGGGAGCCAGGATAGCTCATAGAACAAAAGTATATCCTGGGTGAACCTAGAAATGTCTGATATTGTGAGCCGCACTTCATTTCGGACCAGCTACAGTTTCCAAGGGGTTTTCAAGGGTAACTCCAAGGGGAGAACATTGCAGTTGTCCAGATGGGAAGTGAACAAGGTATGACTGAGTTGGAGCAGGACGACCAACTCTGGTTAGTGCATAATTGGTATGTTGATTATAACATCTCCATTTCCATCAGATGGCATTTGAGGAACAGAAACATAGGAGAAATGTGTGGAAATTGGCCCAAATTGGCAAACTTGAAATCTCTGGTGTTAAAAAAAAAAAAAAAAAAAACTTTATCAAAATTCCTACGGGAATGTAACTAATATGTTTTTTATTAAGAGAATACTTTTTTCTTTTGATAAAGGTAGTAACAGTAGAAGGGTAGACAAATAATGAGAGATTTGTTAATTACAAATATATATGCTTACATCATCTATTTCTTATGCATATATGATTTTCTCCTTTCTAAAATGGAAAAGTCTGAGTGCATCCTTTGGTCTTGAAGAGTTTCTGCTATTAATTTCCAGACAGGATATATCCAGGTTGCACCCTTAACAATAAACACTACTGTGAGACGTGATTATTGGTGTTTGGTGCTGCATTGCATCCGACAGTGGTTTTGGGAGGGAGGGGGTCTGAAGGATTAAGCAGTTGTAATAGCCACACAAACATTACAAATAGTCCTTGTTGAGCAATGTTGATGGAAAACTAACTTTGCAGCCTATCCACATTAACAACATTTGCAGGTTTGTAAAACATACAAAAACTCAAGTCATAATTGATGCAACAGTTTCATTTATCAAACACTCCTGGAATGATTTTTGGAAGCAGCCGCCAGCAACCCCATTCAATTGGGATCAGCTGGAAAATGGTGGCCACTTCTGTAATTCTGCAATGCAGCCATGTGACCAAGTGGCCCATTCTGCTGCCCTCATGCAGTCTATGCAGCATTGCAGAAAGTGCTCGTGCTGGGTGGAGTTTCAGCTGGGTGTCAACATCAGTGATTTTTGGCCTATGGAAGTGGTTCTCAGCATGTGGTCCGCTGACCCTGGGGTGCCATAACATCATAAAAAGGGGTCTATGAAGGCTTGAAGAAATGTTATGATTTAAATCTTGAGTTAAGTCTTAGAGATTGGTAGCCACGGTCCATGGTCACAAGAGATATTTGAAGGGGGCCCCGTAGTAACGACAATGTTGAGAATCACTGGCTTCTTAGCTTGGTATTTTGCAGGGGTTGAGTTAGTGAAGTATTTAAGCATTCTTTAGGTTCATTGTTTAGGCTAACCCCACAGTCAACTGTGAAATGCCTTCGAGAGCCCCAGACAATCTTCAAGGAAGGAAATTCAGACCTGGCAATTTGGGGAGCAGCACCCCAAAAGACCAAAAGAGACACCCAGATGATAATTGCTACCCTTAGGCTACAGCAACAGAAATTTGCAAGTCTGGCCAAAAAATTGCAGTTAAAATCCTGAGATTCTTACTCAAATTCCATTTCTGCCTTGTGCCACTATTCCCAAGTAGCACTCCTATTATCTGACCCAACTAGGGCATAAGCCAAAATTTATTTGTTTGTTTATTTTATTTGTTTATATTTATATACCACACTTCTCCCAAAGGACTCGGGGCGGTGAACAACCAACAGATAAAACACAAGTAATACAAAATTTTAAAACAGTATTAAAATCCAATTAAATTAATTTGGCCCACAATTAAAAACACCCCTGAATTAAGACCGATAATTAACAATTTAAGAATTAAAACAATTTAAAAGAGTTAGACCAGCCCGGCTTATTGGAATAAAAATGTCTTTAGGGAACGGCGAAAGGTGCGAAGATCCGGGATCCGCCGTATCTCCGGGGGCAGCTCATTCCAGAGGGTAGGTGCCCCCACAGAGAAGGCTCTCCCCCTGGGGGCCGCCAGTCGATATTGTTTGACCGACAGCACCCTGAGGAGCCCCTCTCTGTAGAAGCATACTGGTCAGTGGGAGACTATCGGTGGCAAAAGGCGGTCTCATAAATATCCAGGTCCTAAGCCATGGAGCGCTCTAAAGGCAGTAACCAATACCTTGAAGCACACCCGGAAGACCACCGGGAGCCAGTGCAGCTCGTGCAGGAGAGGTGTTACATGGGAGTGCCGAGTTGCCCCACCCGCGCGGCCCCATTCTGGACCAGCTGGGGCCTTCTGATGCTCCTCAAGGGAAGCCCCATGTAGAGAGCATTACAGTAGTCCAGGCAGTAGTCCATCTTGAGCGCAGGGGTCACTTTCATGTAGGTCAACTAGACAGCTTCCCCATGACTCCATCTGCTCGGTGAATTACAAGAGACACAAAGATGTTTTCCATTCTGCTGCATGAAGAGAAGCTGTTGCTAAGGGGACAGGACAATGGCTTTTCCCTGCAATTATCACAAGAACAGTTATTCTTCATTTATGCCCTGTGGATTTCCAGACACAAAGATCTTCCAGGATGAAACTTGCTTTAAAAATTATCTCTGAGTTCACCAGATGGGGGACAGAACGTGTCACCTTAGCCTGCCTTGCAAAGAGCTCACTCCTGGGTTGGAAGAGACTCACATGCCTTTGTTTCTCTATGGTCACAGCCCAAACACAGGTAAGAGGAAGCATGGTTGCTATAAATTTGTCCTGGTGCCATCCAGGTGGCACAGGTGATGTCCTCCTTTGAAGGAGCAACCTTCAAATCAGTTTCTGCATAAACCTTGATTTCTCTTCTAGGAGGGAAGATGATAAGAGTGATCGGCAGGAGTCATGCTACTTCTGATGCTGATGCTCTTCTGGCTCCTGGCTCCAACTACATCAAAGAGGCTGCAAACAATATGGGATTATATCCAGTTAGCACAAAGCCACTATAGACCTGGTGATCTCATTATTGGTGGGAATTTGCCCTTTGGAACTACTTTAAAATCTCCTGTCCCAGATTTTAATACTATGAATCTTCTTGTACATAATGCGTAAGTTTCAGTTGGAGGAGAAACTTACGTATAAATGGTCTCTTTGCTTTTAATTCTGGGACCCCTTTCGGAAATAATTCTTCTAGTATTTTGCACTGTCCTAGTGTAGTTCACATTTTGTGTTTTTCTCAATAAACTACCAAGCTGTTAAAATGGGGTAGAATTCTCAACCTCTTTACAAGAAGATGATAAACAGCAAAAATGAAGAGGGAACCTGTGCTCACCTACTGAAGAAGTCAAATATTAATATTAATTAATTAATTAATATTAATTAATATTAATATTAATCTGAACAGTAATTTTTGGTAGAAAACTGAAATAGAAGATAAATCCTCTTCCAGTGTTCAGGAGTTACAAAAATCCCTCTCAGTGTTGGAATCAGCATTTTTCATTAATATTGGCCTTCAGTGAATCTGAGGTCAGCCCACATTGTAGTCCTGTGCTCAGCAATGTTTACTACACCTGAAGAAGCTGCTCCAAGACAGACCTTAAATAATTACGGTGAAAGGGGAGCAGATGGAAAGAATCACAGCCACTGCAGCAAAGTGAATATGGCAGGGATGACAGGGGGATAAAAAATGGTCCATGATATCGATAGAAAAGCTTGTCTCTTTTCTCACAAAGCCATCCTAGTTTAGACAAAAAATCCTTTTAAAAAACCCCAAACCCTATAAGATTTGGGAATTGGTGCTCCAAAGCCCTCCCCCCCCCAAATAATGAAGCAACTCTATTAGTATATACAATTTTTCCTGTAATGTTCTCCAATATTATTCTCACTACAGGATCATCTCCAGTAACTACCAGAAGTTCCTTGTATTGATGTTTGTTGTCTCTGAGGTCAATAAGGATTTTCTTCTGCTCCCCAACATCACCCTTGGCTTCCACATCTATTTCCATTGCCAGAGAGAGATGAATATTTCCATAAACAGCCTCTCCATGCTCTCCTCACAAGGCCAAGTGGTTCCAGGTTACAAATGTCACCTGCAGGACACTTTGCTGTCTGTCATTGGGGGTTTCCGCTCCAAATCCTCAAGGCAGATGGCCTCCATCTTCAGCATCTTTAAGGTCCCACAGGTAAAAGAGCTCTGTTGGTTACAATATGGAGTAGAGTAAACAAAGATCACAAGCACACACATAAGCAAAATGAAACTAAAGGTAGTTTGGGGGATCATGAGCCTGTGAGTCTTTGTTTATTCTTCATAAAAGGGTAGCCATCACTTTAGTGACATTTATTCTCTGTATCAGGTTGTTGGTTTCTTCTCTTGTCTTCTGACATACCACAACCAGTCAAGATGTGGAAGTGGTGGCTCTCCCTAAGAAGGAAAGGAAATGAAGCTTGCCACTCAGAGTGAGTCAGCCTGACTGGTGGAGCAAAAGCCACACAATGGAGACTTCTAAAGTTGCCCTAAGGTTTTACTTTGTCTTTGAAAGATGAATCTCTTTTTCTCCAGCTCGGGGTTGGCTTTGAGTTCTCTCAGGGAGAGAGAAGAGTTTATCCTTCCTTTTTCCGGATTAATCCCAAGGAATCTCCTCAGTATGTGGGTTTAGTCCAGCTGCTCCTATATTTCCAGTGGAACTGGGTTGGGCTTCTGGCCCCAGAAGATGACAGAGGAGAACATTTTATCTCAACTCTAAAGCCAATGCTCAAGGAGAAGGAGATCTGCCTGGCCTTCACTAAAAGGTTGAAATCAGATGATCTGGAGATGATAGTGAAAAAATTATTTCTCAATTTCCAGACTTGGTCAAAAACTGAAGTGATTATTCTGTTTGGAGACCCCAATTGTAGTGTCAGTGTACAGACAATTTTGTTTTTCCAGAAAAAATCAAAGAAGAAAACATTTCAGAATGTTTGGATCTTAACCTCCCATTGGAAACTTAGTGCGAGGGAATTTAAAGACACCTTGCTATTTCTAAAGTCTTTCCATGGAGCCTTGCATTTCAGGGACCACACCGGGGATGTCTCAGAATTCAAACATTTTGTTCTGTCTTTAGACCCCTTGAACCCACAAGGGGATGCATTTCTCCCTCTATGGTGGGAACATGCCTTTCGCTGCAAGATTCACCAACCAGACAAGATCCCTCCAATGGGGAAAAAACAATGTACAGGAAAGGAGAATGTGCAGAATCTGCCAAATTACATTTTTGAAACAAGCATGACAGCTGAAAGTTACAATATCTACAATGCCATTTTTGCTGTGGCACACGCTTTACATGCAATGTATGGACCCAGAGCCCAACTGACCATGATGAGGCATGGAAAGAGGATCTCCAATGTCCAGTCATGGCAGGTAATTACTGTGGCTTCCTTAGAAAGGAAAACATATTAAAAGCAATTATTAGAAAGAGATGAAATAAGAATAATGTTCTGTTGGAAGAGTTTGGGGGGGGGAGAAGAGAAGTAAACCAAATGAGCTGTCCATAAGATCCATAGAAGAAAGACCTTCATAAAGTCCTGAAAGGCTTCAATGGTTGCCAGAGTTTCAGGAGGTAACCATGACAGGGAGTAGATGTCAGCTGAGAGCAAAAGAACAATCTGGATGTATTTGAGAAAGAAGCTTCCAGAAGTCAGTAGAAGTCCTAGTTGGCATATTTGCGGAACACCCTCTGTTTCCCTCAGCATGGAACCCGAATCCAACTTGTAGAAAGACACTCAATTTGTTTTAACCTTGATTTATGTTTCTATAGTTTAACATCCTCTGTGACCCCACCCAATTTGTCCAGTTTTACATTTATTGCACTGCTCAGGTTGTTGTGTGAATGCAGAAAGTCTTGGTTCACCTGAGCACATATAGCAGGACTCAAAATAGTCTTAATGGGTTGTTTGTCTCAAACCCATCAGACTTTTCTGCATTAATGGATAGACATTGAACTTCTCTGAACAGTGGGGAGAAAAACCAGGGCAAGCCCTTCCTTTTCCTTGACTCCATTTCATCAAACATGGTTTCTGCATTATGCTCTTTTCAATTCTCATGCAGAGAAAATCAGAGGAATTGTACTCTGTTACCATACAAATTATTTAATCGTTGCTAAAGTGAATTGATCAGTTATAAGGCCACAGGACAAAGTAAGTATTTAAAACCACATGTAACCAAGTATTACAGGAGAAACAGCATATATGTAGACGACCCTCATTCTGTCAAGGACCTTGGAGTACTCATCTCAAATGATCTAAGTGCCAGAGTTTACTGTAACAACATTGCTAAAAAGGCATTAAGAGTTGTTAATCTAATCTTGTGAAGCTTCTCTCCGGTAATATTGTACTGCAAACTGGGGCATACAAAAACTTTTCTAGACCAATTCTCAAATACAGCTCATCTGCCTGGACCCCACACTGTATATCAGACATTAATTTAATTGAGCAAGTCCAGAGATATTTCACGAGAAGAGTCCTCCACTCCTCTGCTCACAACAGAATACCTTATGCTACCAGGCTCGAAATCTTGGGATTAGACAATTTAGAACTATACCGTCTTTGGTCTGACCTAAGCATGGTACACAAAATTATCTGCTATAATGTCCTCCCTGTCAATGACTACTTCAGCTTCAACCGCAATAATACACCAGCACACAAACTCAAGGTAAACCGCTCCAAACTCAATTGTGTAAAATACGACTTCAGCAACAGAGTGCTCAATGCCTGGAATGCACTACCTGACTCTGTGGTTACTTCCCCAAACCCCCAAAACTTTATCCTTAGATTTTCTACTGTTGACCTCACCCCATTTCTAAGAGGTCTGTAAGGGGCGTGCATAAGCGAACCAATGTGCCTACAGTCACTGTCATAATGTCCCTTTTTATTCGTATCCATTTCATGTATTCATAATAATATTTATACTTATATCTGTTATCTTATACATATTAAACAAACAAACAAATAAATAAATAAATAAATAAATAAATAAATAAATAAATAAATAATAAATAAATAAATAAATAAATAAATAAATAAATAAATAAATAAATAAATAAATAAAATATTAATTTTGGAATGTGGCACTAAAATCTTTCAATGTACTTATTCTGATGAAGCTTGATTTGAGGCAAACATGATACAAAGGACCAAAGGAAAACCATTTGTAGTTTCAGAGTTAAATATTTGGTGTGTTACTGCAGATTCCTCAGTTCTCCACCAAGGGAACTCCTCTAGTTTTTCAGAAATAAACTCATCTTCTCAAGTTGGTCACCATGTTCTGATAGAAGCCATAACCATAGCTCTACCCCCAATACTCCTATTTCTGAAGGTCTCCTTTCTTTCAGATTCTTCCCTATTTGGGCAATGTGCAGTTCAACAACAGTGCTGGAGATGAAGTCTCCTTCTCAGAAGATGGACTGGGATCTGCTCGTTATAACCTTCTCAACTGGGTTTTCCTCCCCAATCAATCTTTTCTCCCCAAGAAGGTTGGGCAAGTAAATCCTGAGGCTCCTCCAGGCCAAGATTTCACCATTAAATATGATGGAATTGTTTGGGGCACAAAGGTGAGCTTTAAGGTAATATTGTAAGTGCAGGGAAATTCATTCTCTTCCTGAGTTACAGAAGATTTTTCTAAGTGGAAAAATAATCAATTGAGTCAGAAATTATGGAAGTCATTTGGTGAAAAATCTGCTTTGTATCTAGCATATTTGGGATTTGATTTGTTTCATTCCACCAAGGGTTAGGCTTGGGAGCAAGATCTGCTTCAAATGCAGGATGCAAATACAGCAAGCAACATGGATTTCCATGGATCATCGATGCCTTTTAGAAATGCTATAGTTCAGTCACAAGCCTTCCTCTACAGGCTGAGATCCTAGTTCCAGTCTCCAGCATCTGTTGGTAGGTTTTGAGTGCCACTGGCCTGAATCCCCCATCACCTGTTCCTGCTTTGTGATAGACAGTGGCAATCTATTTCTTTAGAACAGAATCTGAAAATAGAAGGAGGAATAAAGAAGGGAAATCGTAATGGGGAAAAGAATGAATGCAGCAAGTTCATTGCTTAAGTAATTTCAAATATTTCTCTTTCAGACCATCCCCTTTGCCAGATGTGGCACAAAGAGGTGCCATGCAGGAGAGAGGAGAAGAGTTCCAGAGGGTGAGCAGGTTTGCTGCTACCAGTGTGACCCTTGTCCAGAAGGGACATTTTCAAATCAGACAGGTAGAAAAGACTTCAAAAGTAGATCTTCCAGGATCAAAGAAGACATTCATTAAATCTATTTTGTTTTTTGTGATCATTTTTGATATGGTTGACATGCACTCGTACTTTTCAGCAGAAGCTTTCAGTTGGTGGATCTAAATTTCCCTGGCCACAGAAGTCACCTTTCCTAATCCTCAGCAGTTCCATGCAAGATAGTTTTAGGGCAGAATTTATGAATTTCCAACTTGCATTTCAACTCCTCCTGTAATATTTGATTGTGAAACCCAAATTCTAATCTTTTCCTGAGGAAGTGGGGTTTTCAGTCCAAGCTTTAATTCTTATTACTTAATGCATGTTTCATCCATCAATATTATCAACCTCTGAGGAAATAGACCTGCCAGAGAAAGAGGAGGTTCATCTGTGTCTCTTTGATAGAGTAGGAGCGATCAAATAAGTCTGAATGAACACATCTGAAGCACAAAGCAGAGAGGTTAAGGCAAGGATCATGTACACATAAACAAAACAGCAACATTCCTGGATAACAGATCTATCGATCTTCTGTGGGTTCCATTATAAAATAGGGGAGAAAACAGGCAGCAATCTCAAATTGAAAGACACATTACTCGTAGAATTGCATAGTGAATGGATAGCTGGAATTGAACTAATCCTCGTCACTGGCTAATCTATCCTAGAATCATTATAAATGCAGCATGATTTCCTTGAATCAATGAATTCTTAAACAAAGATTCTTGATTTCAGATGCTGCTCACTGTGAACCCTGCCCAGAAGACCAATATCCCAACAAGGACAAGGACCAATGCATTGCCAAGAAGATCCACTTCCTTGCCTATCAAGACACCCTGGGATACACTTTAGTTTCTCTTACTCTTTTTCTCTCTGTGAGCACATCTGCAGTTTTGGTGATTTTCTATAAACATCATGACACACCAATTGTTAAGGCCAACAACAGAGAATTCACCTACATCCTGCTGGTCTCCCTCCTGCTCTGCTTTCTCTGCTCCTTCCTCTTCATTGGTCAACCAGGGAAGGTCACCTGTCTTATACGACAATCTGCCTTTGCCATTCTCTTTTCCCTTGCAGTTTCCGCTGCCTTGGCAAAAACTGTCATGGTGGTTCTGGCCTTCATGGCCACCAAGCCTGGAAACAGGTCAAGGAAACTCTTAGGAAAACCACTGACTAACTTCATTGTCCTTGCCTGTCCCCTGATCCAAGCAGTCCTTTGTGCCACCTGGCTGGGAACCTCTCCTCCATTTCTCAACTTGGATTTCCACTCCTTGTTTGGAGAGACCATCTTGGAATGCAAGGAAGGTTCAGCTTTAATGTTTTACATTGTCCTCACCTATCTAGCTTTTTTGGCCCTTGTCAGTTTCACAGTGGCATTTCTAGCTAGGAAATAGCCTGATAGTTTTAATGAAGCCAAGTTCATTACTTTTAGCATGCTGGTCTTTTGCAGTGTTTGGATCTCCTTCCTCCCCACTTATCTGAGCACCAAAGGGAAGTCCATGGTGGCTGTGGAGATCTTCTCCATTTTGGCCTCTGGGGCTGCTCTCTTGGCTTGTATCTTTTTCCCCAAATGCTACATTATTCTGCTGAGGCCCGATCTGAATTGTAGAGAAAATATAGTAAGAAACAAGAATGTCTAACTAATGCCGGGATCTGATTTTTATATTTATATTTCTCTTTGTGGCATGTTTAGAACATGATGATTTCTAAAAAAAAATAATGTCTTCAAAGAGGAATTTCTCTATTAAAAAATTCCTTATCAAATGCCACAATTGGTTAGAATTTCCCTCTGGTCAACAGCAATCACCCAGCCTTTTGTTTATCATGCCTTCAAAATATCCTCATGTTGTCCAGTGCCTAATGTTGATGGAAAACTAGTTATTAAAGATGTATTCATTATTTCAAGGAGGACATTTTCTCATTCCATTCTTTTTAATTTAATTATTTTTTAAAATAGTGTTTTAAAGAGTTGGAATCAGTGTTTTTAGGCCTATATGGTTGTTTCCTTAGACGTCTGAGGCTTTATAGAGTTCTCTACCAGTATTCAGTTATTTTTAATAACATCCCCCTTTCCATAAAATGGCCTCTCATGTTGGAAATAGAAATAATGGAGGAATGTGTGCTAACTGGCCCATAAAATAGCAATTCTCTGGCTTTCAATAAGCTTAATCAACATTTCTATGGCAACGTAACTGATATACTTTTTTATTAAGAGAAGATTTCTCTGTTGAAGATAGTAACAGTAGAAGAGTGGCAACATAATTGATAGTTTGTTAATTATGAATAGGTATGATTACACCACCTTATGCATAAATCATTTTCTCCTTCTTTCTCAAATGTATAAATATGAGTGCAATCTTTGGTCTTCAAGAGTTCCTCCCACTATTCTCTGGAGAAAATTTACCCTGGGCACACTCTTAACAAGCAGTACTGCTGTGAGAATTGATTATTGATTTTTGGTCCTGCATTTGGAGCCTGAAAGCTTAAGCAGTTGTAATAGCTACATAAACATGACAGATAGTGCTTGTTTAGCAACAATGATGAAATAGTAACTTTGCAACCAGAGACAATGACTGAACGATCCAAGGACAGAGGCATGGGAATAGAATGCAAAGGGCCACCAAATAAGCATCAAACTTTAGAACTATTACCAAAACAACTAATTTTAACCTCATTGGATACTAACAAGATGACATATAGGGGAATGCCTGGGAGTAGGGGAAATTACATGGTTTATACAGAAATCTTCAGACTTGGCTGTGCTTATGCAGTAACCACTTGACTTTTAGTAAAAGTATACCCAACTCTACAGATAGAGTCAAGGATTTTTCTTTCCTAAATGTCTAAGATGGGACAGGCCTGACATTCTGTCCACCAGCAAGGCCAGCAAAGGCATTATGCAACCGGTGGTCCCAGCTGGAGAGCCATAGATGATGCTTCCTAAATTAGAGGCTCTGTCACTCCAGGAGAGATTGAAAATTTTCTTCCCCCAGATAACTGTACAGAGAAAGCAGTATTGACAGCAGGCTTCAGCTTGTGGGCCCCTCTTTCCAAACTGCACACCTCAGGCCACGGAATTGATCAGCAAACCGAAGCACTGAATTGGCTGCTGAATGGTGAGAAGAGAAGCTGTCTGGCCCATGTGCTCACCCTTTGCATTGAACCAAAGTTGGGCAGCTCAAAGGGAGTTAAAAGGCAACCATGATCACTCCTGCCATGACCCTGCTGAGTTGTCCACTTTGCAAAGAGGGGAGCATCAACCATAGCAGCTAGGGAGGGGTGAATGCCATGGGTCAGCTGGGGTGAGGGGGCTAGAATGAAGTGGATGTAGCCAATTGTCCCAGACTACACAGTGACCATGTTCACAGGTCTGTAAAGCATAAAAAAAATTGATGTTCTTCATCAATGTTGGGACAGATTCGCTTAGCAAGCACTTCCAGCATGATTTTGGTAGCAGCCACCAGTGGACTCATTCAGTTGTGGTCCCTTGGAATATGGTGGCCGCTTCTGTCATTGCTCCAGGTGGCCTTGTGACAAACAGATTCGTTCTGCTTTCCTCTTGCTGTTTGTGCAGCATTGCAGAAAACTCTGGAGCTCCAGCGAAGGTGAAGTTTCAGGTGGGGGTCAACAACGGTGATTTCATTTATTTATTTTATTTTCCGAGTGCAGAACATCTTACAATAAAAGGAGAAAATATGCTATCTAAAATTGGCCTGCTGATCTAAATAAAACAAAAATTAAAAACTATACAATCGATATAAAAATTAAACACAGAAGGAGTTTAAAACCCTTATATGACATTATACAGGCTGTCCTCGTTCAAAGATACAAAGGCACTGAAAAATGTGACTTATGACCATTTTTCACACTTACGACCATTGCAGCATTCCCATGGGCATGTGGTCAAAATTTGGGCCCTTGGCAACTGGCTCATATTTATGACGGTTGCAGTGTCCCAGGGTCCTCTTTTCTGACCTTCCAACAAACCAGGTCAATGGGGAAGCCAGATTCATTTAACAACCATGTCATTAACAGGCAGGCATGGATCCAGTTCACAGGTGGTCACAACTACATCCCAAGGACTTTGTCGACATCCTTGGGATCAGTCGGATCAAACTGTTCCTAAATTACTGCAAAAGTCCTTTCCCCAGCCTTCTCCATAGGATCCACACCATGCTTGGCCTCCAACTGGGAAGAGATCCAAGCAATTTTATCAACCAGAATTCCTCTGTGAGTGTGAGAAAAAAAATTTCCCTCACAGTTGCTGTGCCTATTAATGGCCTTTTGCTCAGATAATTGAATAGGCCAATCAGAGTGCAGTTCCTGGTTTTGAATCTCCGGGGCTTTTTCTATGCCTTCCCTAACTGTCACTAACTGTCACTAACTGTCAGTATATAAGGAGCTGCTTGCCAGCAGGCTAACCCAATTCGGGATCAGAGGCAGAGCTGAAGTCCCTAAAGCCTCTCCCTTCTGAGGAAGAAAGGCCCAAACTCCAATCGTACAGGGCGATTGGAGAAACAGCTGACAAGATACTTAAGGAAGAGACTGACAACGGATATTCTGTTGAATAGGCTTTGTTTATTTTTGTAAATAAAACAGTTTAGTTTAAAAATCTTCGTGAGGCTCATTTATTTAATAGATTGTAAACATATAAAGTTACGGTCCACCATCTTTAAAACACCCTGTGAGGCCTGAAGGAAAACCTACACATGACCCTTACCCAGAAAGTTCCAGATCATCTTTAAGAAGACCATAGGGTGTCACTCAGTGTTATAAGAAGTGCAAAAAGAATGGAGAAATATTGACATTTTGAGGCTTGTAGTGCCATGAGGTAGCCTTAATAGAAGCTCTAGCTCAGGCATGGCCCCCTTGCAGACCAAATCTCCTGCCTTCCCCCAAGCATCTGCTTCCACCTGTTGCTGTTGCTTCCACCATGGGGCGCAGCCTGTGCTGTTCAAACCTCTTCTTCCAGCTCCACCAGACACGTGGGATGAGCCTCCCACCCACTTCCCCACATGCAATGGCCCCAGTATATGGGAAGGGCAGGAAGACAATCCCCAAGAGGTAGCCAGGACTCCCCTCCCTACTCTGCCTTGCCTGAGCCCAGCCCCAGAGCTGATCTACATGCCCTAAACCAGCGTACATTGGGACCCGTCAGCCAGGCCACCCCCCCCACCCCCTGCCTCGCCTTCAAGCAGTGGCACCAGCAGTAGCAGAGCCCTCCAGCAGTAGCCCCATTGTCCCTCAGCCCCTCTTCCCAATCCAGGAAGCCCATACTGGGCAAGGAGAGTGAGCACAGCAGCATCAGGAGGCAAGTGAGCCCAGGCAGCCCCTCAGGGAAGTAGGGCACAGCTGTGGAGTCCTGGTGCCCTAGGAGCTCAAAGATCAGATGACTCATGCTGCCATCTGTACCCCCCGTGTGGCCCAAGAGGGTCAGTGAGTCTCCTCCCGTGGATCAGCCTGGTCCCACCCCCCAACATGAGGGACATCAAGCTCGCCATGCCCACCCTGGCCACACCTACCCAGAACCATACAGCCATGCCACTCCCGGCTCCCCTAAGGGCAACAACAATCCTGATCTGGCCCTCAGTGAAATGGAGTTTGACACCCCTGCTCCAGCTCATGTTCAATCAGCTTCATCTGTCATGTTCCTTCAGCAGAGCTCTGGATGTCTCTTGACCCTTTTCAGCTCCCTCAATTGAATGCTGGGGCATGTTGGGAACAATGGACCAAGAGAGGTTGCATGCAAGTGATCCCATCGAAGGCCTCAGTAGCTTTCCTATTCCTGGTAGTGGCCAAGGCCTCAGAAGGACAACACAGCAGAGCCTGGGGTATAATCCTCAGTTCCCTTTGGAACCCCATTAGTCACTAAGAGTGGACTGGTCAAAGAGATCCAGCCTCCCTGCAGAGAGGTGCAGCATAAAAGAATCTCAAAGTCATCAGGCCATGATCTGGCCAGGACAAAGATGACAAGGACAGCTCCTCCTCAGATCAGGTTGGAAGTGGTCAGTTTTGAGTTGAGCTAAGAATGATGGTGGCCATGGTGAGATGCCTCTAAGGCCTGCCCCTGGGATGGCAAATGGACATCTCTAAAGACCATAAGTCTGGGGAACCCCACAGTCAACTGAGAAATGCCCTATAGAAGGTCAGACATGGAAGTTGCTGTGCAGCAAGAAGACTGGTACAGTAGTAATGATCCCAACTGGTCCTGTGAATGAATCTTCTAGAAAAGAATTTCAGACCTGGCAATTTGGGGAGCAGCACCCCCAAAGACCAAAAGAAACACCCGAATGACAAGTCTACCCTTAGGATACAGCAAGAGAAATTTTCAAGTCTTGCAAAAAAATTGAAGTTAATATAAATGGAATTCTTCAAATTCCATTTATGCCTTGTGCCACTATTCGCAAGTAGCCCTCCTATTATCTGACCAAAGTAGGGCATAAGCCAAAATCCATCTTGTGTGCAGGGATCACTTCCATGTAGGTCAACAGCACCATTTCCCCATGACTCAAACTGCTCTGGGAATTTCAAAAGACACAAAGATGTTTTCCATTCTGCTGCATGAAGAGAAGCTGTTGCTAAGGGGACAGGTCAATGGCTTTTCCCTGCAATTATCACAAGAACAGTCATTCTTCATTTATCCCCTGTGGATTTCCAGACACAAAGAACTTCCAGGATAAAATCTGCTTTAAAAATTATCTCTGAGTTCACCAGATGGAGGGTACAACGTGTCACCTTAGGCTGTGTTGCAAAGAGCTCACTCCTGGGTTTGAGGAGACTCACATGCCTTTGTTCTCTCTATGGTCACAGCCCAAACACAGGTAAGAGGAAGCATAGTTGCTATAAATTTGTCCTGGTGCCCTTCAGGAGGCACAGGTGGTGTCTGATCTGCTAAAGATCCAGTGAGATTTCAGGAGAAATCTTCAAATCAGTTTCTGCATAAACCTTGATTTCTTTTCTAGGAGGGAAAGTGATAAGAATGACCGGGCAGGAGTTATGCTACTTCTGATGCTGATGCTCTTCTGGCTCCTGGCTCCAACTACAGCAAAGAGGCTGCAAACCATGTGTGTGTTAAGATATTATATCGATTTAGATGGAAGCTACTACAGGCCTGGTGATCTCATTATTGGTGGGAATTTGCCCTTGGGAATCATTAACAAGTCTCCTGTCCTGGAGTTTAATACAGTGAAGCTTGTTTTTAAAAAGGGGTAAGTTTCAGCTGAAGGGGAAACGTGGAGATAAATTGTTTCTTTGCTTTACATTCAGGGACTTTTTTCAAAAAATACTTCTAGTGTTTTGAACTGTCCTGGTGTAGTGCATATTTTGTGCTTTTCTCGATAAATTAGGAAGCTCTTCAAATGGGCTGGAATTCTCAATCTCTTCATCAGGAAGATGATAAACAACAAAAATGAAGAGGGAAGCTTTGCTGGACTAGTGAAGAAGTCAAATTATAATATTAATCTCACCAGTAACTTCTGATAGAAAATACAAATAAAAGCTCAGCACGCTTCAAGTGTTCAGGAGTTACAAAGATCCCTCTCAGTGTTGGAATCAGCATTGCTGATGAATAGTGACCTTCAGTAAATCTATGAGGTGACCCCCCACTGTAGTCCTGTGCTCAGCAATCTTTACCACACCTGTAGAAGCTGCTCCAAGAGAGACCTTCAATACTTCCAGTGAAAGGGAAGCAGTTGGAAAGGATTACAGCCACCACAGCAAAGTGAATATGGCTGGGATGATAGAGAGTATAAAACAATCCGGATATCTACGGAAAGACTTGTTTCCTTTCTCACAAAGTCATCCAAGTTTAGCCAAGGAAAATCCTCTGAAAAAAACCCAAACCCATTGAAATTTGGGAGTTTCTGCCCTCAAAAGTCCCCCCAAACATTAAAGCAAATTTTACAGCCATGCACAAGCTTTCTTGTAATGTTTGCAAATGTTTTGCTCACTACAGACTCATCACCAGTAACTACCAGCAGTTTCTTGCATTGATGTTTGCTGTCTCCCAGGTCAATAAGGATTTTCTTCTGCTCCCCAACATCTCCCTTGGCTTCCACATCCATGGCCATTACCAAACTGTGATAGTTGTTTCTTTAAACAGCCTCTCCATCCTCTCCTCAGGAGGCCAAGTGGTTCCAGGGTACAAATGTGACCTGCAGGACACTCTGTTCTCTGTCATTGGTGGTCTCAACTCCAAACTCTCAAGGCTGATGGCCTCCATCTTCAGCATCTTCAAGGTCCCACAGGTAAGAGAGCTCTCTTGGACACAATATGGATAAGACAAAGATGAAAACACACACATAAGCCAAGAGGAAATTAAAAGTAGTTTGGGGGAGGCACATCATGGGCCTCTTACTCTCCGCTTATTCTTCATTAAAGAGTAGCCATCATTTTAGTGACATTTATTCTCTGTATCAGGTTGTTGGTTTCTTCTCTTGTCTTCTGACATATCACAATCAGTCAAGATGTGTAAGTGGTGGCTCTCCCTAAGAAGGGAAGGAGATGAATCTTGCCAGGTTGACTGGTGGAGCAAAATCCATACAATGGTGACTCCTAAAGTTGCCCTAAGACTTTACTTTGTCTTTGAAAGATGAATCTCACTGTTTTTCAGCTCGGTGTTGGCTTTGAGTTCTCTCAGGGAGAGAGAAGACTTTATCCTTCTTTCTTCTGGATTAATCCCAAGGAATCTCCTCAGTATGAGGGTCTAGTCAAACTACTCCTGTATTTCCAGTGGAACTGGGTTGGGCTTTTCACCACTGAAGATGACAGGGGAGAACATTTCCTCTCAACTCTGATGCCAATGCTTAAGGAGAAGGAGATCTGCCTGGCCTTCACTAAAACGCTGAAATCACATGATTTTGAGATTATATGGAAACAATTACTTCTCAATTTCCAGACTTGGTCAAAAACTGAAGTGATTATTCTGTTTGGAGACCCCAAATGTAGTGTCAGTGTACAGACAATGTTGTTTATCCATAAAAACTTCAAGAAGAAAACATTTCAGAATGTTTGGATCTTAACTTCCCATTGGAAACTTATTGTGGGTGAATCTAAAGACACCTTGCTATTTCTAAAGTCTTTCCATGGAGTCTTGCATTTCAGGGACCACACCGGGGATGTCTCAGAATTCAAACATTTTGTTCTGTCTTTAGACCTCTTGAACCCACAAGGGGATGTATTTCTCCCTCCATGGTGGGAAAAGGTCTTTCGCTGCAAGATTCACCAACCAGACAAGATCCCTCCAATGGGGAAAAAACAATGTACAGGAAAGGAGAATCTGCAGAATCTGCCCAATTACATTTTTGAAAGAAGTATGACAGCTGAAAGTTACAATATCTACAATGCCATTTTTGCTGTGGCACATGCTTTACATGCAATGTATGGACCCAGAGCCCGACCGACCATGATGAGGCTTGGAAAGAGGATCTCCAAAGTCCAGTCATGGCAGGTAATTTTTGTGGCTTCCTTAGAAAGGAAAACATATTAAAAGCAATTATTAGAAAGATATGAAATAAGAATAATGTTTTGTTGGAAGAGTTTGGGGGGGGGGGAGAAGAGAAAGAAACCAAATGAGCTGTCCATAAGATCCATAGAAGAAAGACCTTCATAAAGTCCTGAAAGGCTTCAATGGTTGCCAGAGTTTCAGGAGGTAACCCTGACAGGGAGTAGATGTCAGCTGAGACCAAAAGAACAATCTGGCTGTGTTTGAGAAAGAAGCTTCCAGAAGTCAGTAGAAGTCCTACTTGAGACAGTTGCATAACAACGTCCGTTTCCCTCAGCATATAACCCAAATCCAACTTGTAGAAAGACACTCAATTCCTTTTACCCTTGGTTTATGTTTCTATCATTTAACATCCTATTTGACCCCACTCAATTTGTCCAGTTTTACATTTATTGTACTGCTCAGGTTGTAGTGTGAATGCAGCAAATCTTGGTTCACCTGAGCACATAAAGCAGGACTCAAAATAGTCTTAATGGGTTGTTTGTCTCAAACACATCAGACTTTTCTGCATTAATGGATAGACATTGAACTTCTCTGAACAGTGAAGAGAAAAACCAGGGCAAGTCTTTCCTTTTCCTTGATGTCCATTTCATCAGACATTGTTCTTGCTCTGTTCAATTCTCAGGCAGAGAAAATCAGAGGAATTGTACTCTGTTCTCATACAAATTATTTCATTGTTGCTAAAGTGAATTTATCGGTTACAAGACCTCAGGACAAAGTAAATATTTAAAACTACATGTAATCAAGTATTACAGGAGGAAAACCATATACGACCTTGTAGACGACCCTCACTCTGTCAAAGATCTTGGAGTACTCATCTCAAATGATCTAAGTGCCAGAGCTCACTGTAACAACATTGCCAAAAAGGCATTAAGAGTTCTTAATCTAATCTTGCAAAGCTTCATTTCTGGTAATATTATACTGCAAACTAGGACATACAATACCTTTGCTAGGCCAATTCTTGAATACAGCTCATCTGCCTGGAATCCGCACTGTATTTCAGACATTAATACAATTGAGTGAGTCCAGAGATATTTCACGAGAAGAGTCCTCCACTCCTCTGCTCACAACAGAATACCTTATGCTACCAGGCTCGAAATCTTGGGATTAGACAATTAAGAACTACACTGCCTTCAG
>NW_027256881.1:345524358-345561858 GCF_029215685.1 Pituophis catenifer annectens | reverse complement strand
CCTCCTGCAGCACTGTGCCAGCCGAAAACGGGGCGTTCGCGGGCCGTATCTAGCCGACGGGGTGTTTAAATCCGGCCCGCAGAGGCCGGCTTGTAAATATCAAAGGACTGGCCCGTGGGTGCCTCTGGCGGCTAAAACGGACTGCGTGCGGGGAGGGGCGCACCTCGTTTTCACCCTTGATGGCCTCCTGCAGCACTGTGCAGGCCGAAAACGGGGCGTTCGCCCCGTTTTCGGCTGGCACAGTGCTGCA
The DNA here is from genome assembly GCF_029215685.1 of Pituophis catenifer annectens. Lineage (NCBI taxonomy): Eukaryota > Metazoa > Chordata > Lepidosauria > Squamata > Colubridae > Pituophis > Pituophis catenifer. The sequence goes on along the minus strand of NW_027256881.1, from coordinate 345,561,608 downwards.
GGAGGCCATCGAGGGTGAAAACGAGGCACGGGGGGACGCGTGCAGCCCCCCCCGCACCCCATTTTGGCTGGCAGGGTGCTGCAGAAGACATACGTCCTCCCCCCCCGCCTCCCCCCTGCTGGCCCGCAAAGAACTACAATGTGCACACTCATCTGGGCTGCAACCCTGCCCAGGGTGCATGCGCACATCCAAATGAAATTCTGGTTTCTGGCAACTCTGCCCGTGCCAGGCAACATGGCTCCACGCGTGCCATAGGTTCGCCGCCATCAAGGGTATACGGTCTCCTGCGTGAGCAGGGGGCTGGACTACAAGACCTCTAAGGTCCCCTCCAAGCTCTATTCTGATTGAACTTCCAAGTTCAAAGCAGAGGGCCGTTTCTTTAGAAATGTCCAATTCTGAGTTTGTGGATCCGGGAATCGCGTCTGGATCATTCCAGAAACACGTCAAGCTCCGAACATCTGCTTTACATCCGGCCTGCTGACCAGGAATCGGTATAACAGGCCCTTCTGGAAAGCTTGAAACGCCTTTGAGATCCTACGGAGGAGGGGGAAATGCCACCACCTGCTCCCAACTCAACTTTCTCTAGCGCAAAATCCAGAATTCTCCTTTGCGGCCGTACGGGGGATTATGGGAGCGACGGGGCGCTCCCACGTGACTCCTGCGCGAGCTGCATTGGCTTCCAGTGGACTTCCGGGTGCGCTTCAAGGTGTTGGTGACCACCTTTAAAGCGCTCCATGGCTTAGGGCCGGGGTACTTACGGGACCGCCTTCTGCCACCAATTGCCTCCCACCGGCCGGTTCGCTGCCACAGAGAGGGCCTCCTCAGGGTGCCGTCGGCCAGACAATGTCGGCTGGTGACCCCCAGGGGAAGAGCCTTCTCTGTGGTAGCACCTACCCTCTGGAACGATCTACCTCCAGAGATACGAGTGATCTCCGACCTTCGGATTTTTCGTCGGGCCCTAAAAACTTACTTTTTCCAGTTAGCCGGGCTGGCCTGATTCCATGTTGGTTTTAACGTTTGATATTGATTTTAATTGATATGTTTTAAATTATGGGCCAAATTCTATTTAATTAGTTTTAAATAATTATTTTAACTTTTGTGCACAAATGTTTTTATTTTGGCTGTTCAGCGCCCTGAGTCCGAAAGGAGAAGGGCGGTATACAAATTTAATAAATAGATAGATAGATAGATAGATAGATAGATAGATAGATAGATAGATAGATAAATTTAAGGGCCCTTCAGGACTGTCTTCAAGGGCAGTCTCGTGAGGCGCCATTGCAGTAGTCCAGCCGAATGAGTAGGCCCGGAAAACTGAATGCAGGGCATCCTGGGAGCAGCAGGTTCTACCAGTTGAGCGATTCTCCCCTTCTGAGAACCCTCTTGGCACCCAAAGGACGGTATCGGTCCGTGGTGAGCGGCGAGTCCAAACGGTTGAAATGCCGGCCTGCGATCTCGCCGGGGCCTCTGCGGTTGCTTTTCTCCTCCTCCCTAAAAAATGTATTTAATCCACTTTCGGCAAATTTGGGCTTGTGTCCCCCACCCCGCCTTGCCCCACCCGCCCCCCAAGAGTCTTTCCCACAAAAACAAACTAAAAAACGCCCATTCAGCAGCTGCGGTGCCAACCAACACCCCAGCGGGGTTGCCACCCTGACTGGCAAGAATCCACTGAAGGACTTTTGGTATGTACTGAAGGAGCGGGGTGGGAGAGGAACAGATCGTCGAGCTGTAAGTTTCCACCGGAGTCGGCAAACCAGGCTATGAATCACAAGTGATGGGCTGTGTTGTATATTTTGTGTGTTTGTGTGTGTATGTTTCAACCCCGGCACCCGAAGGAGGAAAAACCAGTTGCTTGAGTCCTTCCAGTGTACCGCTTGGGTTGAACACAATCGGGGCTCGGCAACTTTAAGAGAGTCTTCCGCCGTGAATTCGCACAAACCAGCATATAATTTCACAGGCCAAGAACTTGGGGCTAGCCAATCAGAGGGCTTGGAAGGGAGGAGAGTTCGCATTCCACCTCCCCACCACCTTGGGAACTCCCTGCCACCGCTCACGCGCCGCCGGCATCGCTCGCGGAGGCAAGACGCCTCACAAAAACAATCCGACTTTCTCTCTTTCAGGTGAGATTCTCACCTGAGGTGAGCAACGCCGATGGTTCGGCTTTTTTGGGATAGCAGATTGCCTGTCCGCCGAGCCAAACCGCGGCTTATTTCATAAACCGTGGCTAAATAAACGATACGTAGGTCGTCCTCGACTTACAACCATCCGTTTAGCGACGGTCCGAAGTGACAGTGGCACTGAAAAAAAGCGACTTACGACCATTTTCACACTTGCAACATCCCTGTGGACGGGTGATCAAAATTCAGATGCGTGGCAACTGACTCGTATTTATGACGGTTCCAGTGACTTGTATTTATGATGGTCGCAGTGATCCCCTTTTGCGACCTTCTGACGAGCAAAGTCCACGGGGAAGCCCGATTCGCTTAACAACCGTGCGGCTAACTTAACCACCGCGGCGATTCACCTAACGGCGGGTGGCAAGAAAAGTTGTAAAATGGGGCAAAGCTTACTTAACGGCTTGGAAACGCACATTTTGGGCTCCACTGGGGTCGTACGTCGAGGACTGCCTGTAGCATGACAGTCCAAGCTCATTGGGCAATGAAAGCATTTTTATGTTACAGCTATCTAAATGTCACTTATAAATAATAAAAATATAATAAAAACAACGCTGTTTGGCAGCTCATCTACAAGCCAGATTTCTGCCCTTTCAGCTGGGAAGCCTCGCTCTGCTTTGCCAATCCCTTCACGGTGCATTAACACAAACACACAATTCTATAAGCCACTGTCGTGGCAGGCAGCCCTCGACTTACGACCAGCAATGGAGGCCAACATCTTATGTTGCTTAAGGGAGACCTTTGTTCAGTGACATTTGCCCCGTTTTTCTGGTCGTTAAATGAATCGCTGCGGCTGTTAAATCAGTACCACAGGTGTTAAGTGGATCAGGCGTGTCCCCCCCCCATGGACTTTGTGCTTGTCAGAAGGTCGCAAGAGGGGATCATGTGACCCTCCCCGGACGCTGCAATCGTCATAAATGTGAGTCAGTTGTCAAGCATCTGAATTTTGCTTACGTGACCACGGGGATGCTGCAAGGGTCATAAGTGTGAAAAACGGTCATAAATCACTTTTTTTCAATGCTGTTGTAACTTTGGTCACTAAATGAACTGTCGTAAATCGAGGACTGCCTGCATTTAGAAAGGGGCTACTTGAAATCTGACTAACTTCTAACAATCCCTTTGTATCCGGCTACTATCTGAGGCACAAGGCTGGGCCAATTTTTTTCCAATACAGCGGTCCTCGACTTATAACCACAACTGAGCCCAAAAATCTCAAAATCTGGGTCATTTTGGCCCAGTCCGTCCACCTCGGCCCAACCCACCTCGCAAGGTTGTTTTTTCCTGTCGTTGAGTGAGACAGTTTTTAAGTGAGTTTGGCTCCATTTTTACAACCTTTCTTCCTACCGTTGTTAAGTGAAACACGGCAGTTCTTAACTTAGTAACACAGTCATTAAGCGAATCCGGCTTTCCCTGTTGACATTACTCGTCAGACGGTCGCAAAAAGGGATCACATGACCCTCCGGGGACACACTGCAAGCGTCGTAAATATGAACCAGTTGCCATGTGTCTGAATTTTGATCATCTGAACACACTGGAACAGTCGTAAGTCTGAAAAACGGTCCTAAGTGCTGTTGTAACTTCGAACGGACACTAAGCGAACCGTCGTTAAGTTGAGGACTATCTGTGCTATCAGGGGTGCGAAACGATAAATCATGTTTTTGCAATGCGTGCGTCCACACGAGCGTCAACGCACAGTGCACAATTGAACCAAACGCACAATTTAACACAAAAGTCTTAAAATAGGCAATGCAATTTAACCCGGGTTCCGGGTTTAATCCATTTTCCAGGTTGACCCAACGGACCGAACGGTCAAGGGAACGGAAACAGGCTGCGGATTATCAATTCCTTCCTCCGAACTGATTAGGATTACGTGTGCCCTGGATTTAACCTAATTAAACCCGTCGCAGAAAGGAAGCCAGACAGTGCAATAATCTAAACGCTGAATCATTTTAAAAAAAAAAAAGAAGGAAGAAGGTCAGATGAGTTCACTGATGTGACCAAAACAGGAGTCGCTTTCTAAATTAGGCCACTGCCCAGGGGTGAAATGCTCCCGGTTCGGACCGGATCGCCCGATCTGGTAGCGATGGAAGTGGGTGATTCGGAGAACCAGTAGCAAAAATCCCTGCCCCCCCCGCCCAGCTGAGCCGCACAATCATCAGAGGCTTTTTTTTTTTACTTTTAAAAGCATTTTGTCTACAACCTCTTCAGCCGAAAAAATGCTTTTAAAAGTAAAAAAAAAAGCCTCTGATGATCGTGCGGTTCAGCTGGGATCGTCAAAGGCTTTTAAAAGAAAAAAACCCTTTTTTTCTTTTAAATGCCTCTGACGGTCCAAGCTGAGTTGCCTGATCGGCAGAGACTTTTTTTTTTTAAATGCCTCTGATGATCAGGCAACTCAGCTTGGATCGTCAGAGGCATTTAAAAGAAAAAAACCCATCCAAGCTGAGTTGCCTGATCGTCAGAGGCATTTAAAAGAAAAAAAGCCTCTGCCGATCAGGCAACTCAGCTGGGATTGTCAGAGCCTTTTGAAAGCATTTTTTCTACAATCTCTTCAGCCGAAAAAATGCTTTTAAAAGTAAAAAAAAAAGCCTCTGATGATCGCGCGGCTCAGCTGGGATCATCAAAGGCTTTTAAAAGAAAAAAGCCCTTTTTTTCTTTTAAATGCCTCTGACGATCAGGCAACTCAGCTGGGATCGTCAGAGCCTTTTGAAAGCATTTATTTTACAACCTCTTCGCAAACATTGACTACACCCACCCAGTAACATTACCCCCCCCCACCAAGCCACGCTCACAGAACTGGTAGTAACCAATTTTAGATTTCACCCCTGCCACTGCCCCTTTACAGGTAGTCCTTGACTTACGACATTTTGTGACCGTTCAAAGTTACAACGGCACTGAAAAAAGAGACTTACAGCCATTTTTCCCACGGGGAGCATTCCCCCCCCCCGTCACGTGATCTAAAATTCAGAGGACCAGTTTTTCAGGCTTACGACCGTTGCAGCCTCTCCAGAGTCAGGTGACTGACATTCAGATGCTTGGCAACTGATTCACACTTACGACAGTGGCAACATCCCGGGGGGGGCACATGATCCCCTTTTGCGACCTTCCGACAAACAAAAGTCAACGGGGGAAAACTGGATTCGCTTAGCGACCAGGTGACTAATTGAAGAGCTGCAGGGATTCGGTTAACAAATGCGGCGAGAAGAGTCGTAAAATGAGGCCAAACGCACTTAACGCATGTCTCACTGAGCAACCTAAATTCGGGGCTCAATTTTGTGATCTGTACCTGTCATACAAACAAGATATTAGATAATCCATATTTAATGAACAAAATTAAATTTGACACCCTAACTGCAGGTCAGTAACTGGGCCTTGAATTAACTATACTAGGAGTCCTCGACTTACGACCACAATTGAAACCGAAATTCCTGTTGCTAAGTGAGAGATAGTGGTGAAGTGAGTTTGGCCCACTTTCCCAATGGCTCTTACGTAAAATCATGGCAGTTGTTTTAAGTTAGTAATATAGTCGTTAAGTGAATCGGCCTTCCCCCTTGACTTCGCTTATCAGAAGGTCGCAAAAAGGGAATCAAGTGACCCCCTCTCCCCCGGGGACACTGCGACCGTCATAAATAGGAGCCAGTGGCCAAGGGTCTGCGTTTTGATCACGGGGGATGCTGCCAATGGTTGTCGAGTGTGAAAAACAGCCCCAAGTCGCTTTGTTCAGTGCCGCTGTAACTTTGAGCGGTCACTAAGTGAACGGTTGAAAGTCGAGGACTAACTGTAACCCTCAGAACTAGCCACTTGAATTCTCCAACGGCTCATTCCTACCTCTGCGGTTATTCCGAAGTGCGTCACCATGTCTATTTTACAGATCGTGCGAAGGAAGGAAACGGAAAAACAGAACAGAGGACCCAAGAGGTCATCTAGTCCAACCCGCTACCATTTCAAACCCGTTACCATTTCAAACAAACTATGGATGTCCAGTCCATAGACATTTAGGCATAGGGTCTCCTGCTTCAGCAGGGGGTTGGACTAGATGACCTCCAAGGTCCCTTCCAGCTCTATTCTGTTCCAAGTCATGGTCTTCAAAAAACAAATAAAAGAATAAAGAGAGTTGGAAAGGACCTTGAAGGACTTCTAGTCCAACCCTCTCACTCAAGCAGGAAATCCTATACTCATTCTGGACAAATGGCTGTCCAATTTCTTCTCGGAAACCTCCAGTGATGAAGCAGCCAGAACTTCAGGTGGCAAGTCGTTCCACTGGTTAATTCTTCTGTTAGGAAGTTTCTCCTTAATTCTATACCATTCGCCATTATTCACCACATTATTAAGTGCCCCGAGATCACCTCAAATTTATTTCTAAAAAAAGAAAAAAGCCAGTCCAAAGCAGTAGCCTTCCTCAGGGAAGACACTTCTAATATTCAGACAGACTGCTTCTATCCAAGGAGGATCCTCATTTCTCAATCAGCATTTAAGAGGTTTATAAGCTAAATTCCCACCTTCCTGCCTTTTTCCCTCACCAATTTACCTCAGCTGGTATCAGAACTGTCACTGGATCAAATAATGACCCAGCCAAATACCGCAGGTAGACCTCAACTTACAAAATTCGTTTAATAACTGTCCGCACTTACAATGGCACTGAAAACGGTGAGTGATCATCGTTTTTTTTACACTTACGACCGTTGAAGCATCCTTGTGGCCATGTGATCAAAATTCGGATGCTTGCCAAACTGGCTCCTATTTATGACGTCACAACATCCCGGGGTCCCGTGATCCCTTTTTGCGACCTTCCGACGAGCAAAGTCAATGGGGGAAGCCGGATTCGCTTAGCGACCGGGTTACTAACTTAACACAACTGCGTTGATTCACTTAGCAACTTACTGTGGCAGGAAAGTCACACAACGGGGCACAATTTCGCTTCACTGCCACAATTCAAAAGGTGGCAAAACGAGGTCATAAAATGGACCGTAACTCACTTCACGATGCCTCTGCTTAGGAAAAAAAAAATTTGGGACTCCTTTTTTATTTTATTTTTTTTTAGTTTTTATTGAATTTGTATACTGCCCTACTCCCGAAGGACTCAGGGCGGTGAACAGCCATAGAATAAAACATACAAATACAAAATTTAAAATAGAATAAAACAAATTAAATAATTCGGCTGAAAATTTAAAACCCCAATAATTTAAAACCAAATTTAAAATTTCCATTTAAAAAGGGGAAAAAATTTAGGTCGTTAAGTCGAGGACTGCATGTACTGGTCGCAAACTGTTAACAGCCGCAGTGATTCACTTCCCAAGAAAGGTCGGGAAATGGAACCAAGCTCACTTAACAACAGTCTCGCTTAAGGGAAATTTCGGGCTCAATTACGATGGTTAACTGTGACGGGGCGACTTCCAAGCCCATCGCCAGCCTTCGATCCCCCAAAATAATCAAATGGCAATAAATTAAAAGGAAGGGAGGAAAAAAAAAATATCTAACCGACGGAGAAAAGAACACGCCGCGTGTCGGGACCCACATTTTAAAAAGTTAAAAAGTTTCGACGTTGCGGGCTCCCGATGTGATGCGTGCAAGCTTTCCAAAAGTGGGAAGGGTGTGGGGGGAAAACCCAACACAACAACCAGAAAAAGCAAATGTGAAGCCAGGACGAAATTCCTAGGAACTGGGCCCTATTATTCGGCGTCTCGCCCTCCCCTCTCCTCCTTCCTGCGAGAGACAAAAAAAAAAAAATAATAATTCGGGAAACGGACAAACAAGGATGGAAAGAGACAGATTTAAAAAAAAACTTGGAGAGGAGCAGAAAAATAGAGGTTTGCGGGGGGAGATAAATTCCTCGTAAGTTCGAATTAAACTTCGGACGGTTTTGAGGGGGGGGGGAAGGAGAAACGAGGGGTCCTTCAACACCAACAAAGATCAAATATTTTCCTCTGCTTTGGCTGGGCTTTGCAACTTTCTCTTTTATGGACGGTCTTTGGCAGGAAATGGGGGGGGGGGGAGAGAGAAAGGAAGGCCCATATTTCCAAAAAATGTGAATTACGGTTAGAGGAATGGTGTTTACAAAGCCAGGGCCACCCACTAAACAGGGCTTTTGGGCAGCCGGCGGGGAGAGAATATTATGGCCCCAGTAAATGAGACACTTTGGGGTAGTAGTTTTTGAGGTGCTGGGCCTAAAAACCAGGAGGCGGTGAGTTCTAGTTCTTGCCTTAGATGTGAAAGCCGGCTGGGTGACTTTGGGCTAATCGTGAGGAGACGGTGAGTTCTAGTTTTTGCCTTAGATGTGAAAGCCGGCTGGGTGACTTTGGGCTAATCGTGAGGAGACGGTGAGTTCTAGTTCTTGCCTTAGATGTGAAAGCCGGCTGGGTGACTTTGGGCTAATCGTGAGGAGACGGTGAGTTCTAGTTTTTGCCTTAGATGTGAAAGCCGGCTGGGTGACTTTGGGCTAATCGTGAGGAGACGGTGAGTTCTAGTTCTTGCCTTAGATGTGAAAGCCGGCTGGGTGACTTTGGGCTAATCGTGAGGAGACGGTGAGTTCTAGTTCTTGCCTTAGATGTGAAAGCCGGCTGGGTGACTTTGGGCTAATCGTGAGGAGATGGTGAGTTCTAGTTCTTGCCTTAGATGTGAAAGCCGGCTGGGTGACTTTGGGCTAATCGTGAGGAGATGGTGAGTTCTAGTTTTTGCCTTAGATGTGAAAGCCGGCTGGGTGACTTTGGGCTAATCGTGAGGAGATGGTGAGTTCTAGTTTTTGCCTTAGATGTGAAAGCCGGCTGGGTGACTTTGGGCTAATCGTGAGGAGACGGTGAGTTCTAGTTCTTGCCTTAGATGTGAAAGCCGGCTGGGTGACTTTGGGCTAATCATGAGGAGATGGTGAGTTCTAGTTCTGTCGTAGGAATGACAGTCGGCTGGGTGTTTTTGAGCCAATCCCCAGGAGACGGTGAGTTCTAGTCCCGCCTTAAGGAGGAAAGCCAGCTAGGTGCCTTTGGGCCAATCACCAGGAGACTGTGTGAGGGGCTGCCCCAAAGAAGTGGGGGTCAATTTATTTTCCATAGGACCTGAAGGCAGGACAAGAAACAATGGGTGGAAACTAATCGAGGAGAGAAGCAACCTGGAATTAAGGAGAAACTTCCTAACAGCGAGGACAGTTAACCAGTGGAACAGCTTGCCACCAGAAGTTCTGGGTGCTCCATCACTGGGAGTTTTTAAGAAGAGGTTGGACAACCACTTGTTTGAAATGGTGTAGGGCCGTGATGGCGGACCTGTGGCACGCGGAGCCATATCTGTGGGCATGGGAATGTTGCCCTAGCTCAGCTGCAGCGTGCATGTGCGTGCCGGCCAGCTGATTTTCAGGCCTTCCAGGCCCACCGGAGGAGCCACTGGAGGGCCTCCGGGGGGGGGGCAGTGGTGGGTTCTAACCGGCTTTACTACCGGTTCTCTCTGTGCGCGCACTTCGCCTCTTCCCGAAGAAAGAGAACCGGTTCGGTGACGTAATAGCTACCGGCTCGGCCGAACCGGGAGCAACCCACCACTGGGGGGGGGGGTGTTTTCACCCTCCCCAGGCTCCAAGAAAGACTCTGCAGCCTGGGTAAGGCGAAAAAACAGGCCTACCAGGCCCACCGGTAACCTTTTTGCCATCGTGTGCCAAAAGCGGGGGGGGAGTGCGAGGGGGTTGTGCTCGCATGTACGGGGGTGCAGTGCATGAGGAGCATTGAATTATGGGTGTGGGCATGCGCACGCGTGACGACCGCCCCCACTCCCCATGCTTTTAGCACACAACGGCAAAAAGGTTACCCATCACCGGTATGCTTTTGCTTGAGCAGAGGGTTGGACTAGAAGACCTCCAAGGTCCCTTCCCGCTCAATTCCTATTCCTATTCCATTCTGTCTCATGTCTGCACGGTGTTCCTTCACAATGCTAACCCAGGACTTGCATTCAGATGTTCTTTCACCGCAACTCTAGGCTTTGCTACCGCACCGCACCGTCTCTTCGTAACAGGCGGCAACTGCAGCGTTCACCACCACACACCCCTGCAGCTCAGAGTTGGTCGGAGTCAGGTGGCACCCCGGTTCAATTAGATAAAAGAAAAGCTGGAGCCCGGAGAACCAGGTGAACGAAATCCCGCTTCGTTCTAGGTGAAAACTCAGCAAATTGCGGCCTAGCACAGGGGTCTCCAACCTTGGCAACTTTAAGCCTTGTGGACTTCAACTCCCAGAATTCCTCAGCCAGCAAAGCTCTCTGGGAGTTGAAGTCCACAAGTCTTAAAGTTGCCAAGGTTGGAGACCCCAGCCCTAGCAGATCCCCTCTCTGCCTCCTGTAACTACCTTAGGTCAGCATTTAGTAGGGATTCTCTTGCTTTAGCTGGACTAGAAGACCTCTAAGGTCCCTTCCAGCTGTATTCTATTCAACTATTCAAGAACTGGATTATCTCTCATTTTTTATTTTTTATTTTTTTAATTTGATTTATATGCCGCCCTTCTCCGGAGACTCAGGGCGGCTTACAATGCGTTAAGCAATAGCCTTCATACTTTTTTGTATATTTATACAAAGTCAGCTTATTGCCCCCACAAACTTGGTCCTCATTTAACCTACCTTAGAAAGGATGGAAGGCTGAGTCAACCTTGAGCCTTGGAGAGATTCGAACCAGCAGAAATTGCAGGCAGCTGTGTTAATAACAGGGTGCATTAAACCACTGTACTACCAAGGCTCTTTTTGGGACCAGGGTGGATAAAAATCAATGATTTTTTTTCAAAAATCAAAAAAATCAGATTTTTTTTTTTATTTAAATCGGATTTTTTTTTATTTAAATCGGATTTTTTTTTATTTAAATCAAATTTATTTTAATAAAATGCTTTGGGAGTAAAAATCTATCTAACGATAGTTTTCTATTTAAGATACATTAATAATTTAGTTTAATCAGCATGAAATGGACCTTAGTTATGTAGCATGAGGCTGTATATTCTGCAACACTGGGACTGTTGGTGAGTCAATAGCGGGTCAGAGGAGGAGCCGCTGCCAAAAAAGAGATGTCAGCTGCTCTTTAAAAATTATGATTTAAATCGCGTTGATTTAAATCAAGCCTTTTTACTAGTGATTTAAATCATGATTTCAATTGTGATTTAAATCAACTTGATTTAAATCAAATCCACCCTGTTTGGGACATTTCAAGATCCAGAACAAGGGATGCGGTGGCTCAGTGGCTAAGACGCCAAGATTGTCGATCGAAAGGTCAGCAGTTCGGCGGTTCGAATCCCTAGTGCCACGTAACGGGGTGAGCTCCCGTGACTTGTCCCAGCTTCTGCCAACCTAGCCATTTGAAAGCAGGTAAAAAATGCAAGTAGAAAAATAGGGATCACTTTTGGTGGGAAGGGAACAGCGTTCCGTGCGCCTTTGGCGTTGAGTCATGCCGGCCACATGACTACGGAGACGTCTTCGGACAGCGCTGGCTCTTCGGCTTTGAAACGGAGATGAGCACTTCCCTCTAGAGTCGGGAACGACTAGCACATATGTGCGAAGGGAACCGTTAACTTTAAGATGAAAACAGCTTTCCCAAGTTTGGGACATTTAAGAATTCCCAGAATTCCTCAGGCAGCAAAACTGGCCGGGGGGGGGGGGTAGGATTCTGAGAGTTGAAGCCCACCCCTCTTAAAGGTGCCGAGATTGAGAAATACAGCCTCTAGGTCAGAATTCCCCAAACCTTTCTGGTTTGGGGGCCCGAAGACAGGGGAAAGAGGGGCAGGCGCATGTCCATGCATGCACACGAGTGGGGCCATGTGTGTGCACGGACACGCATGCCCTGGCCAGCCACTCACGTGGCCCAGTGACGATTAAGCCATGTCCCGGTAGTGGGCCGTGGCTCACAGGTTGGGGACCCCTGCTCTGTGTGTTTCGAAGCGTACCACTTTAGGAAGATGAGCGCAGCCTTTTATCGGTTTGTGAAATGACAGGTAGTCCTCAACACACGACCACAATTGAGCCCCAAACTGAATGTTGCTAAGTGAGAAATTTGTTAAGCGAGTTTGGCCACCGTTTTATGACTTTCCTCGCTACATTTGTTAAGTGAATCACTGCAGGGGTTCAGTCAGGGCTGGTATTCAGCCGGTTCGGACTGGTTCAAGCGAACCGGATGCTAATTTTACAACCGGTTCGCTGAACCGGTAGTTGCAAGGACTGGCTGGCCCCACCCACCCCGCCACACCCCTCCCAGGAGTCTCCACGCGGCCTGTTTTGGATGCCAGGTAAGTGCAGTGCCCGCACAGAGGCTCTGGAAAGGCGAAAAACAGGCCTCCCAGAAGTTCTGGAAGTCTGGAAACGGGCCCATTTCCGGCTTCCAGAGCCTGGGGGAGGCTGTTTTCGCCCTCCCAGAGGCTCAAGGAAAGCCTCTGGAGCCTGGGGAGGGCAAAAATCCTCCCCCCCCGTTGTGGTGCAGGAGGCCGAGTAGGCCACGCCCACCATGGCCACACCCACCCAGCAACCGGGCAGTGAACTGGTTGCTAAAATGTTTGAATCCCCCCCCTCGGTTCAGTTAGGAACACGGCTGTCAAGGGAATCTGGCTTCTCCATTGACTTGGCTGGTTAGAAGGTCGCAAAACGGGAATCACGTGACCCCGGGACGCTGCAAGCCGTCATAAGTATGAACCAGTTACCAAGCGTCCAAATGTAAACTCACATGATCCTGGAGATGCTGCAATGGTCGTGTGAAAAAATGGCCTTATATCAGATTTTTTTTCAGTACCGTTGTAACTATGGATGGTCTCTAAATGAACTGTTGTAAGTCGAGGACTACCTGTATTTTTAGAGAGTATGGCAGGGGGAGGAGGTTAGGGAGGGCGCAAGTGAAGGAGGAAGGAGGAGGAAAGGAGAGGAAGAGAACGAAAGGGAGGAAGAGGAAGAAAAGAGGGAAAGGGGGAGGAGGAGGAGGAGGAGGAGGAAAGAGGAGGAGGGAGAGGAAAAAGAGGAAAAAATGGAGGAAAAAGAAGGAAAGGGAAGAGGGGAGGAGGAGGAGAGGGAGAGGAAGAAAAGAGGGAAAATGGGAGGAGGAGGAAGAGGAAAAGGGGGAGGAGATGGAGAAGGAGGAAAAAGTGAAGGGAAGGGGAGAAGGAGAAGATGGAGAATAGGAAAGAGGAGAAGGAGAGGGAGAGGAAGAAAAGAGGGAAACAGGGAGGAGGAGAAAAGAGGAGGAGGAAGAGGAAAAGGGGGAGGAGATGGAGAAGGAGGAAAAAGCGAAGGGAAGGGGAGAAGGAGAAGATAGAGAATAGGAAGGAGGAGAAGGAGAGGGAGAGTAAGAAAAGAGGGAAAAGGGGAGAGGAGGAGGAGGAGGAGACAGGAGGAAAAAGAGAAGGAAAGGGAAATGGGGAGGAGAAGGAGAAGATGGAGAATAGGAAAGAGGAGAAGGAGAGGGAGAGGTAGAAAAGAGGGAAACCAGGAGGAGGAGAAAAGAGGAGGAGGAAAAGGGGGAGGAGATGGAGAAGGAGGAAAAAGTGAAGGGAAGGGGACAAGGAGAAGATAGAGAATAGGAAGGAGGAGAAGGAGAGGGAGAGTAAGAAAAGAGGGAAAAGGGGAGAAGAGGAGAAGACAGGAGGAAAAAGAGAAGGAAAGGGAAACGGGGAGGAGAAGGAGAAGACGGAGAATAGGAAGGAGAAAGAGACAGAGGAGAAAGAGAAGGAAAAAGAGGAGAGGGAGAAGAAGAAGAAACAAAATGGACTTGGGGAAGGAGTCTTCTCTCTCCATCGCGGCTCAAAGTCCCCGTGGCTCCAATGGGACCTTTTGTCTTGGCGGGAAAACACGTCCTCTCCCCAAGGCCATTTTCTCATCCTCACTCGCCCCCCTCCCCCTCCCGTTCTCCATTTTATGACCTTGGCTTCCTGAGGACACCACGCCGGATTTCCATGAAATTATTCTATTCGGCAAAGCAGCAGCCACAGCCGGCGTGCTCCAAGGGGGGGAAACAGCAAAGCGACGGCCACTGTTCAAGGACTCCCCCGGGATTTTGGGGAGGGGGGGGTTTCGCAGAGATGCCTTTAATTCTGTGAACTCCACCAGGGTGGGGCTCAGTTTTAATTTTAACAAAAGCAGCCGAATCCCTGGGCAGCCGGCAAGCCAAAACAAGATCCACCAGATCCCCGAGAAACCTTGTTTTAAATACAGGTAGTCCTCGGTTTATGACAATTTGTTCAAAGTTACGACGGCACAGAAAAAGGTGACTTACGACCTTTTTCCCCCCCTCCCCACAATTACAACCTACGCAGCCATCCCCAGGATAACATGAGCAAAATTGAGACGCTTGGCAATGGGTTCATATTGATGACCTCTGGAGTGTCCCGGGGTCACACGGTGCCTCTTTTCACGACCTCCTGACAAATAAAGCCACGATTCGCTTAACAACCAGGTCACTAACTTATCCCCTGCAGTTGATTCGCTTAACGGCGGCGAGAAAAGTTGAAAAAAAATGGATCAAAATTCATTGAACAAATGTCTTGCTTAACAACAGAAATTTGGGGCTCGATTGTGGTCGTAAAGTCGAGGACTACCTATCTACAACCCCCTTTTTTCCCCCAGTTCAAGCCCAGAGAACTTTACACCATGCCTAATTTATCTAAAAAGACAGGAAAAAACGTGAAACGTTAACATTTCGCGCCTTTGAAAACACGGCACGGGGGTAGATATTTGATGCGCCTCGATTTCCAGTTATCTGGCGGAGGTCCACTATATTACAGGTGGTCCTCAACTTGCAACGGTTTGCTTAGTGACCGTTCAAAGTTACGACGGCACTGAAAAAAAGTGAACTCAGGACCAGTTTTTCACCCTTAACGGCCGTTGCGGGATCCCACGTGATCCAAATTCAGACGCTTGGCAATCAACTCGTATTTATGATGGCTTGCAGTGTCCCGTGAGACCCTTTTGTGACCTGATGAGCCAAACAAAGGGGGGAGGGAGCCCGATTCGCTTAACGGCCATTTGACGAATTGAACAAGTGCGGCAAGTCGCTTAACAACAACCGTGGCAGGAAAGTAAATTGTAAAATGGGAGGAAACTCAAACATTTCACTTAGTGACAGAAATACGTAAGGCATAGGGTCTCCTTGGGTGGAGGGGATGGGGTTGGACTAGATGACCTACAAGGTCCCTTCCAACTGTGTTAATCTGTAATAGTCACCCAGTCTGATCAGATAGGCCCTATATACAGTACGTTTAATAATGAATAATAAATACATGATGATTTATAATGTGAATTAAAGTGTGGTGGTGTTTGAAGCCCCTGTGAATCTTTATTTTTATTTTATTTTAGAAAATTTATATTGCCGCCTATTCGCGCGTGGCGACTCAGGGCGGCTTACACGAATATAAAAACATCATATGTGAAAAAAATAAAAACTAAAATAATAAATTAATAATTAATGCTATCAGCAGACTGATAGCATTGTGATTAACACCAGCTGTCTGCAATTACTGCAAGTTCAAATCTCATCAGGCTCAAGGTTGACTCAGCCTTCCATCCTTTCAAGGTAGGTGAAATGAGGACCCAGTTTGTAGGGGCAATAAGCTGACTTTGTATAAATATACAAAAGTATAAAGGCTATTGCTTAACGCATTGTAAGCCGCCCTGAGTCTCCGGAGAAGCAAAAAATTAAATTAAATTAAAGCAAAAAAAAAAAAAAAACAACTTCCCAAGCCAGTTTCAAACCAGGTTTGGCTGCTGGCTTTGATGGGAACCCTCAACATATTATTTATTTGTTTGTTCAATTTATATGCCGCCCTTCTCCGAAGACTCAGGGCGGCTTACAATGCACTTATAGCAACAGCCTTCATACTTTTGTATATACCTGCTTAGTAGGGCTTTCGCCCCCCCCAAGTGGTGTTCTTTTTTTATACAAAGTCAGCTTATTGCCCCCATAATCCGGGTCCTCAATTTACCTACCTCGGAAGGATGGAAGGCTGAGTCAACCTTGAGCCTGGTGAGATTTGAACTCACACTAATTGCAGGCAGCTGGCAGCTAAGTGCTACATAACAGCACTTAGTCCGCTGCACCACCAAGGCTCTTAATATTAACTAGGGGCTTTGATGATTGATGGTTTCTCTCTTCCTAATTTAACTTGAAGAATCATCGCAAAGAACGTCAAAGGCAACATATTTCTATTTTTCAGATATTCTAGCACAGGGGTCTTCAAAGTTGGCCACTTTAAGACTCGTGGACTTCAACTCCCAGAATTCCCCAGCCAGCCTGGGAGATTCTGGGAGCTGAAGTCCACAAGGCTTAAAAATTCTCTCAAATAACCCACCAGGGCCTTTTTGCTGAATTTCCAGATGTTTTGACTTCTGAATTAAAGTCCACAAATTGAAATTTTATTTTATTTTATTTATTTATTTTATTCGGCTTATATGCCGCCCTATCTCACAATGGACTCAGGGCAGCTCACAACAATAAAACACAAGCCACAATAAAAATAAAGACTAAAATCTAAAAAATTTAAAATTAACCCATTAAATTTTAGCTAGCAAATAATCCACCAGGCCCTTTTGCTGAATTTCCAGGTATTTTGACTTATGAATTGAAGTCTACAAATTGAAGTTCTAGCTAGCAAATAACCCACCGAGCTCTTTGCTGAATTTCCAGATGTTTTGACTTATGAATTAAAGTCCACAAATTGAAATTTTAGCTAGCAAATAATCCACCAAGCCCTTTTGCTGAATTTCCAGGTATTTTGACTTATGAATTAAAGTCCACAAATTGAAGTTCTAGCTAGCAAATAACCCACCAGGCCCTTTTGCTGAATTTCCAGATGTTTTGACTTTTACAAAACTCACCTGGAGTTGTTATTCATTGCATTTCATCACTGCCTACATACAAGACCAGCCCTGAGCTTCCCTGCAGGACCTTAAGAGAATTCCCCACTCCACACACTAGTTATACCAGTCCTGAAATCAAGTTAAACCACTGTGAGAAATCTGAATAATTGCATTCGCATTAAAGAGACATGTTCGTACCGAGCCGAGATTTTTACTTACGGCTTCACTGAACCCCGAAAAACTATTTGTAGCTACAAAACTCTGGGACCGTTTCTGCTACAGGACGAGGTTTGGTTGCGTCTGTGTGTAAATTGTATATACCCAGTCCTGAGCTGGGTTTGTTTAAGGCTTCGGGAACAGTTTCAAAATTTGGAAATGCTTTGAAGAACATTTAAGGAAGTCTGAGAGAGGGATTCAAAGATTAACAGAGTTGGAAGGGACCTTGTAGGTCATCTAGTCCAACCCCCCCCCCCCCAAGTGGGAGACCCTACACCATTTCTGACAAATGGCAGTCTGAAATGGCATAAGGTAGTGATGGCTAACATGTTTGCCATCGCGTCCCAGGAGCGGGGGATTCATACGCGCGGGTGCCCACACCCATAATTCTATGCGCCCTGCCCCCCGCGCATGCACACGCAACGTTCCCCCTGCTCCTGGCACGGTAGGCCCGTTTTTTTTGCTCTCCCCAGAGCCTTTCTAGGAGTCTGGGGAGGGCGAAAACGGCCTTCCCCAGCCCCTGGAGGCCCTCTGGAGGCCGAAAATGGCCCGTTTGCCAACTTCCGGCCATTTCTGGCCTCCGGAGGGCCTCCAGGGGTTGGGGAAGGCTGTTTTTGCCCTCCCCAGACACCTAGAAAGGCTCTGGAGGCTGGGGAGAGCAAAAAAACGGGCCTTCCCCACCCCCACCCCAGGTCCTCCGGAGGCAGGAAACAGACTGTTTCCCAACTTCTGGTGGGCCCAGAAGGCCCAAAAATCAGCTGGAGCCAAGCTCCCGTGCCCACTGATATGGCTACGCATGCCACCTTTGGCACACGTGCCATAAGTTCGCCATCACGGGTATAGGCTCTCCTAAAGGTGCCTTTTTGAGAGGCAACTGGACTTTCTCGTTTTTCTTTGAAGACGTTTCGGTTTTCCTCCAAGGAGCTTCTTCAGCTCTGAGGTAAAGAAGCTTCTTGGATGAGAAGTGAAACGTCTTCAAAGAAAAACGAGAAAGTCTTGAAAAAAGCACCTTTGGGACAGCCGTGACCTGGATGACTGAGAATCTCCATAGACATTTGGGTATAGAGTCCACTGCTTGAGCAGGGGGTTGGACTAGAAGACCTCTAAGCGCCCTTCCAGCTCTATTTTACTCTTAAGTCACGGTTAGAATCTTCAAAGAGTGAATAAGAGTTGGAAGGGACCTTGCGAGGTCTTCTAGTCCAACCCTCTGCTCAAGGAGGAAATCCTATGCTCATTCTGGGCAAATGGCTTGTCCAGTCTCTTCTTGGAAACCTCCAGTGATGGAGTACCCACAACTTCTGGTGGCAAGCAGTTCCACTGGTTCATTGTTCTCGGTGTCAGCAAATTTCTCCTTAGTTCTAGTTTGCTTCTCTCCTTGGTTAGTTTCCATCCGTTGTTCCTCAACTTGCCTTTTGGTGCTTGGGAAAATAGTTTGACATTCCCCCCCCCCTATATCTTTGTAGGAGCCCCTCAAATATTGGAACACTGCTATCCTGTTCCCCCTAGTCCTTTCTTTTCATTAAACTAGAGACACCCCCCATTCCCCAAGTTTGGAAAGAAAACAGCCATGATTGCTGGATTTTAACCAGAAGGTTGCTATGTCCCCAACTCTTATGTAAAATGGGCATCGGAAGCAACGGGAGAAAACTAAAGTCAATAGAAAAAAAGAAATTCACACGATATACTACACAGCGTCCGAAAGAGCAAACCAGGAGCCTCATCCTAGAATTCACCCCTTTTCCCCCCTTTTCTTATGGGTTCAACAATCTATGTAAAGGAAGAGACCTACACAAAAAATCCCTCTGAGCTTGGTGGTTTTCTTGTAGACGTTTCATGACCCAACTATGGAGTATTATCAGCGCTAGAAACAGGTGAGGCTGGAGGAGGAGGAGGAGGACTGTGGGGTCCTTGGTGCTCCCTGAGCTTGCTGATTTTCTTGCAGACGTTTCATGACCCAGCTAGGTAACATCATCAGTGCTAGAAGGAAGTGGAGTTTGTGGAAAAGAGGAGGAGGGGGGAGGAGGAGGAAGAGGAGGAGGAGGAAGACTGTGGGGTCCTTGGTGCTCTCTGAGCTTGGTGGGTTTCTTGTAACGTTTCATGACCCAACTATGGAATATTATCAGTGCTAGAAAGAGGTGAGGTTGGAGGAGGAGGAGGAGGTCCTTGGTGCTCTCTGAGCTTGGTGGTTTTCTTGCAGACGTTTCATGACCCAACTAGTTGACCTCATCAGTGCTAGAAGAGGGTGGGGTTTGTGGAGAGGAGGAGGAGAAGGAAGAGGACTGTGGGGTCCTTGGTTCTCTCTGAGCTTAGTGGCTTTGTTGCAGACATTTCATGACCCAACTAGGTAGTGTCATCAGTGCTAGAAGAGGGTGGGGTTTGTGGAGAGGAGGAGGAGGAGGACTGTGGGGTGTTTTCTTGCAGACGATTGATTACCCAACTAGGGAGCCTCCTCGGTGCTTGTCACCTGGTTGCGTAATGAGACCTCTGCAAGAAAACCACCCAGCTCGGAGAGCATCCAGCACCCCACAGCTCCCACCCCACAGCTGCGACGCTTCTCTCCCATTGGTTAGAAAGGGACGGAGGATCCTCCGGCCACAGAAAAGCTGGGAGGGGGCAGCCTCAGACTCTGCTTTGTTGCAACACCTTCGCACCTGCCGGGCTCCTTCGGCAAACTCCTCCCACACGCCACCCCCTCCCCTCCTCCCCCCCCACCCCCGGGCCTTTTGGCTCCCAGCACCAAGTTCCTGGGTCACCCGAGGTGACGGCAAACTCCGGCAATGGTTACCTGAGGGGCCCTTCACAAACACATAAATTCCTCACGGGGAAGATCGGGAGGTGCGTGTTTGTATGTATGCATGTATGTATATGTGTGTGTGTGTGTGTGAATATATATGTGTATATGTGTATAAGTGTATCTATGTGTATGTATATCTGTGTGTGCGTGTGTATGTGTATATATGTATGTGTTTATATGTGTGTATATATGTGGGTGTGTAATGTATGTGTGTGTATATGAGTGTATGTATGTGTGTGTATATGTGTGCATGTGTATATATGTGGGTGTATGGGTGTATGTGTATGGGTATGTATATGTGTGTATATATGTGTGTGTGTGTGCGTGTGTGTGCATATGCATATGTGTGTGCATGTGTGTATATGTGTATGTATATGTATGTGTATGTGTGTATATATTTATATGTATGTATGTGTGTATAGTGTGTGTATATGTATGTATACACATGTATGTGTGTATGTGTGCATGGATATGTGTGTGTGTGTATATATATGTATGTGTGTATAGTGTATGTGTGTGGTGTGTATGTATGTATGTATGTATATATATATATATATATATATATATATATATATATATATATATATATATATATATATGTAGGTCTTTGGTTATTCGGGTCTTCTCCCACGTAAAATTGGAAGTGTCTTGGCGACGTTTCGACGAAGTCTCATTCGTCATCTTCAGGCTGGTGTTCTCGGCTTCGTGCTCCTGGAAGCACGAAGCCGAGAACACCAGCCTGAAGATGACGAATGAGACTTCGTCGAAACGTCGCCAAGACACTTCCAATTTTACGTGGGAGAAGACCCGAATAACCA
Source organism: Pituophis catenifer annectens (assembly GCF_029215685.1). NCBI lineage: Eukaryota > Metazoa > Chordata > Lepidosauria > Squamata > Colubridae > Pituophis > Pituophis catenifer. The sequence continues at coordinate 345,540,837 of NW_027256881.1, read as the reverse complement.
AAGACCTACATACAAACACCCGCGAAAACCTGAGAAAACATATATATATATATATATATATATAGTATATGTATTTTATATGTATTATATGTATATGTAGTATATGTATAGTATAGTATATGTATAATATATGTATGTATGTATATATATACATATATATAGTATATGTGTGTGTGTAGTGTATATATATATAGTGTGTATATATGTATGTATATGTATATGCATGTGTGTATTATGTGTGTGTTGTATGTGTGTATATACACATATATGTACATGGGTGTGTGTGTTTATTCCATTTTCTGTGCGCTGCCTGGTGTGCGATGCAGAGAGAGCTGAGAGAGAGGGAGGCTCCCCGGGTGGGGCTTCCAGATTTATTTCCCAAAAAGGACCGGAATGGCTGCCAACCTGGTTATTAAACGGGCGACACTATTTCTCCAGTCCCGCCCAAGCAGGGCCGAGCCACTTCCCCAACAAATACAAGTAGTCCTCAATTTACAACACTTCACTTAGTGACTGTTAGAAGTGACAACGGTCGTGAAAGAAAAGGGGCTTAGGACCGGTTTTCACACGGAACGACAACCGTTGCGGCCTCCCTGCAAAGCAAAGTCAAGGGGGAAGCCGGATACACTTAACAACCGGGTTACTAACTTAACAACTGCAATGATTCACTTAACAACGGTGGCAAGAAAGGTCATAAAATGGCACAAAACTCACTTAACAAATGTCTCACTTAACAACAGGCAACGACAATATTTCGACATAGGTTGGGCCAAGGTAGAGGGACTCGGCCAAAGTCACCTAGAGGGCTTCCATGAGGAAAGGGGGGACTAGAACTCACTGACTCCTAGTGATGGGTCAGAAATTACACAGCTGGCTTTTGCACTTAAGGTGGGACTAGAACTCCCAGTCTCCTGGTGATTGGCCCAAAGTCACCCAGCCATGTTTCGTGCCTAAAGTGGGGCTAGAACTCAGTCTCCTAGTGACTGGCACAAAGTCACCCAGCCACATTTCGTGCCTAGGGCCAAACTAGAACTCCCAGTCTCTCAGCAATACATGCCTAAAGTGGGGCTAGAACTCACTGTCTCCTGGTGACTGACCCAAAGTCACCTAGCCACCTTTCGTGCCCAAGGCAGAACTAGAACTCACCATCTCCTGGCGATTGACCCAAAGTCACCCAGCCACATTCCGTGCCTAAAGTGGTGCTAGAACTCACAGTCCCCTGGTGACTGACCCAAAGTCACCCAGCCACCTTTTGTGCCTAAGGCGGAACTAGAGCTCACTGCCTCCCGGTGATTGGTTCAAAGTCAACCAGCCAGTTTCCATAACTAAGGTGGGACTAGAACTCCCAGTCTCCTGGCGATTGGCCCAAAGTCACCCAGCCACCTTTCATGCTTAAGGCGGAACTAGAACTTGAACTCACCGTCTCCTGGTGACTGGCACAAAGTGACCCAACTACCTTTCGTACCTAGGGTGGAACTAAAACTCATCATTTCGTGGCGACTGACCCAGTCACCCAGCCACCCCCTGTGCCCAGGACAGAGCTAGAACTCCCAGTCTCCTGGTGATTGGCCCAAAGTCACCCAGCCGGCTTTCGCGCCTACGGCAGCATTAGATCTCACAATCTTCCAGTTTTTAGCCCAGCACTGCAGCCCCCATAAAAGACCCCAAAGCCCCACATTTGGGGGGCTGGCCTGCACCCTTTCCGACCGAAGCACAGGCTGTCGTCTCTTTCACCCACCAATGGCTGCATTTTGCCTCAAGGCGTCCATTTTGTTTTTCCCGAAAGAGCTTTCTGCTCGCGTTGTGAGGTAACCTGCACTTCCTTTTGCCACATAGCTGAAGATTTTCGAGAAACATCTCCCCAGGTTGGCGGTTGACAGCCTGCCAACTCCAGCCGGCAGCCCCTTCGGCATTTTGGAAGATGAAGAAGTTCCACCAGATTCAAAAGCCCAGTTTCAGGATATTTTCCTGAAGGGGATTGGAGGAAGACCCAGAATAACAGAGTTGGAAGGGACCTCGGAGGTCTTCTAGTCCAACCCCCTGCTTAAGCAGGAGACCCTCTCCCATTCCAGACCAAAGGTTGTCCAGTCTGTTCTTGAAAACCTCCAGTGGGTGGATCACCCACAACTTCTAGTGGCAAGTTGTTCCACAGGTTCATTGTCATCACTGCCAGGAAATTCCTCCTTAATTCTAGGTTGCTTCTCTCCTCAATTAGTTTCCACTCATTGCTTCTTGACCTGCCCTCAGGTGCTTTGGAGAATAAATTGACCTCTGTCTTCTTTGGGGCAACCCCTGAGATACTGGAAGACTGCTCTCATGTCTCCCCTGGTCCTTCTTTTCATTAAACGAGACATTCCCAGTTCCTGCAACCGTTCTTCGTATGTTTGAGCCTCCAGTCCCCCAGTTATGTTTCTTGCTCTTCTCCGCAGTAGCGTCTCAACGTCTTTTTTTTACAACTTTTTGACATCGTGGTGACCAAAATCAAGGAGAGAAGCAACCTAGAACTAAGGAGAAATTTCCTGACAGTGAGAGCAATCAATCCAGTGGAACGACTTGCCACTGGATTGAAGTTGTAAATGCTCCAACACTGGAAGTTTTTTAAGAAAAGATTGGATAACCATTTGTCTGAAGTGGTATAATAGGGTTTCCTGCCTAAGCAGGGGGTTGGACTAGAAGACCTCCAGGGTCCCTTCCAACTCTTGTTATTCTATTCTAAAACAAGCAAGGGAGCAAAGTTTGAGAACGCCACGACCGTCGGGAGGCCGGGAAATGATCCCTGAAATAAGAAGCAAGATCTCTGGGCTTGCTTTTTTATTTTTTATTTTTTTTAATTTTTGCAACGTCGTGCGATCCGGGAACACCGAGTACCAGATTCGAAGCTCCTGTTCCTTCAGCAATGTTTACCTACTGCCAGTCCCCGGCACTCTCAAAGCTCAAACCCCCACCCCCACCCGATTCCAAGCAAATGTGGTCCTTGATTTACAACTCTTCCTTCCGCGACCGTTTGTAAGGTCGCCGTGAAAAAAAGGGGACTTACATCGGCTCCTCGCACTTATGACCGTCCTAGGATTCCCCCGGTTGTTAACACGATCAAAATCCGGGGGGAGCTCGGCAACCGGCGTGGACAAGCCGGTCCTCGACTTACGACGAACGAGCCCAACATTTTTGCCGTGAAGTGAGACATTGCTGAAGGGCATTCCGCCCCACTTTACGACGTGGCTTGCCACGGTTCTTAAGGGAATCGTTTTGCAGCGGTTCAGTTAGCCACACACGGTTGTTAAGTGAATCTGGCTTTCCCCCTTGATTTGGCTGATCCGAAGGTCGCAAAAAAGGGGATCGCGTGACCTTGGGACACCGCGACGGTCGTTAAGTATGAACCAGTGGCCAAGGGTCTGAATTTGGATGGTGTGACCTTGGGGATGCTACGAAGGTTGGAAGTGTGAAAAACGGACATAAGTCACTTTTTTTAGCGCCGTTTTAACTTTGAATGGTCACTAAATGAACTGTTGTAAATCGAGGACTACCAGTATCTTAGATCACATGATCCCCATGTGTGACCTTCCCAGCCGTTTTCCGACATGCAAAAATCAACGGGGGGAAAAATCGGATTCGTTTAACGACGGCGTGATTCATTTAACGTCCACTCCGATTGGGCTTTACGGTGCCAGAAAAGGTAGTAAGACAGGCTGCGACTCGCTTAACAAGTTGGATTTTGCCGATTAAATAAATGGGTTGTTGCTGGAAATGGCTAGTATATATTATCATGTAAAAATATAAAAAAGCTGAGGTCGTATGTTACTACTTGCAAGTCCTCGGCTTACAACAGTTCATTTAGCGACCATTCAAAGTTACGGCGACCCTGAAAAAAGTTGAGCTAGGACCGTTTCTCACACGTCTGACCGTCATAGCATCACGTGATTTAATATTCAGATGCTGGACAACTGACTCGCCTTTATGACGGTCGCCGTGTGTCGCAGGGTCCCCCTTTTGTGACCGCATTATTAACTTAACTGCACTGATTCACTTAACGGCAGCAAGAAGGGTCGTAAAATGGGGCAAAAAACGCTTAACAAACGTCTCGCTGAACATCATCAATTTGGGGCTCAATTGTGGTCATAAGGTGAGGACTAGTTGTATTCTACTGGGCCAAAAAGACTCGAAAACTAATGCTTTTTTTTTCCCCCTTGACCCTACACTCTTTCCTCTTCCTCCCCGCCCCCACAAATATTTTTACTTTTCTGCCTATTTCTATATGTTTTGTTAAGGGGTCGGCAACCTTAAGCCATTTGGACCAGTTTCCCACAGAAAAGAAAACACCGGGAGCCACAAAATCCTTCCTATGCCTGACTATTTCCTGAGCGGCCACAAAACCAGCATATGTAGTTGAATTAAACTTTCTGTTTTCTTCTGAAACTTTTCTTTTCTTGGATTTATCCATGGTTGGCCTACCAGGGGTCAAAAAGCTCAATAAATTATATATATTTTGAGCGACAGGGAGCCACAGCAGAGGGATGAAAGAGCCACATGCGGCTCCAGAGCTGCGGGTTGCTGACTCCCATATTAAACTAATAAAATTTGGAACTACTGTCTTGCTTAGCAACAGAAGTTCCAACCCCCGTTATGGTTATAAGTTGGGGTTTACCTGTATGTCAGTTGCTTAAAGACCGTTACTCTTTATTCACATTATGATTCATGGTTTATTTACCGACGGAAATTCTGGTTGCAACCGTAGTCCTAAGTCAAGGACACAGTGACAGACTTAAAGCAGTTGGTTTAAGTGACCGTTCGGAGTTACAACGGCACGGAAAAAACGGACGTAGGGCCGTTTTTCACACTCACGACCGTTGACGCATCCCCATGATAAAAAATTCAGACGCTTGGCAACTGGTTCATACTTACGACGGTCGCGATCGTAAGTATGAACTTATGATCCCCTTTTGCGACCTTCGGACAAGCAAAGTCAAAAGTCGCAAAATGAGGCAAAGCTTGCTCAACCGATGTCTCGCTTAAGGACAGAAATTTGGGGCTCCGTTGTGGTCGTAAGTCGAGGATGGCCTGTTATCTAGTGTTTGGGATTTCCAGCAAGGCAACAGAGAGCATTCAGGGACGGCTTAACCGTGTCTGGCTGAACTGGGTCAGAGGAGGAGGAGGCCCAAATCTCCAGCTGTCTTCTTGTACCTGAGATTGACACCTGGTTCTGTACAGGTAGTTCTCAACTTACAACCGTTCGCTTAGTGACCAACTGTTCGAAGTTCGAACGGCACTGAAAAAAGTGGACTTTTGGACCATTTTCCACTTTACGACCGTGACAGCATCCCCAAGGCCACGTGATCAAAACTAGAGCCTTGGAAAGTGGCCCCTACAGTAGTCCTCGACTTATAATGCTTCATTTAGTGACCGCTCAAAGTTACATGATTTGTGAGCGTTTTTCACACTTATGACCGTTGCCAGCCTCCCACAAATCGTGATCAAAATTCAGATACTTGGCCACCGACTCGTATTTTGTTGTATTTACGACAATTGCAGTGTCCCGGAGTCACGCAATCCCCCTCTTTTGCGACCTTCTGACTAGCAGAGTCAATGGGGGAAAGCCAGATTCACTTAACAACCGGGTTACTAGCTTATCAACTGCACGGATTCGCTTAACAACAGTAGCAAGAAAGGTCGTACAATGAGGCGGAATTCACTGAACAAATGTTTCGCTTAGCAGCGGACAATTTGGGGCTCAATTGTGGTCGTAAGGTGAGGACTACCTGTATTTATGACGGTGGCAGTGTCCTGGGGTTATGTGATCCCTCTTTGCAACCTTCTGACGTGCAAAGTCAGCGAGGAAGCCATTTAACAACCGTGTTACTCACTGAACAACTGCAGGGATTAACGTAAAACATGGCAAGGAAGCTCGTCAAATCATGGCCAAAGCTCACTGAGCAACTGTCTCGCTTAACAACCAAAATTTGGGGGCTCAATAATGGTCGCAAGTCGAGGACGACCTATAATTCTCAACTACGACAAGGCCAACAAGTCTTCAGAAATGTTCTCCGCCTGCTTAGATGCAACTCCCCGACAGAAAAGTTCCTGCAAAAAAGCCAAGAGAATTGCAGGCTGAAGAAAGACCAAGAACCAGAACGAAGAAATTTGGGGTTCTCCGTGTCAGACAAATGGGCGGCCACCCCACACAACCGCATGTCGGGGGGGCGGGGGGGGGGCTTCTGGCTGCAGCGGAGAAGCCAAAACAGAAGAGAACAACAGAGTTGGAAGGGACCTTGGAGGTCTTCTAGTCCAACCCCCTACTCAGGCAGGAAGGCCTACGACGAGGGGTCGGCAACCTTAAACACTCCAAGAGCCATTTGGACCCGTTTCCCACAGGAAAAAAAAAAAAACACCGGGAGCCACAAAACCCTTCCCGTGCCTGCCTATTTCCCGAGCGGCCGCAAAACTAGCATATGCAATTGAATTAAATGTTCTGTTTTCTTCTGAATTGGATTTATCCATGGTTGGCCTATCGGCGGTTGAAAAGCTCAATAAATTGCCTGCTGGTGGATGTCGCACATTGGCGGTTGTGACGCATGTTTTGAGTGACAGGGAGCCGCAGCGGAGGCGTGAAAGAGCCGCACGCGGCTCCAGAGCCGCAGGTTGCTGACCTCTGGCCTACGTCATTTCAGACAAACGGTTGGCCAATCTCTTCTTAAAAACTTCCAGTCATGAAGTACTCATAACTTCTGGTGGCAAGGTGTTCCACTGGTGAATTGTCCTCACCGTCAGGAAGTTTCTCCTTAGTTCCAGGTTCCTTCTTTTCCTAGATTAGTTTCCATCTGTTGTTTCTTGTCCTGCCTTCAGGTGCTTTGGAGAAGAGGTTGAGCCCCTCTTCTTTGGGGCAATCCGTCAAATATTGGAAGACGGCTATCTCCCCTAGTCCTTTGTTAGACTAACAGAATAACTGAGTTGGAAGGGACCTCGGAGGTCTTCTAGTCCACCCCCTACTCAAGCAGGAGAACCTATACCATTTGAGACAAATGGTTGTCCGATCTCTTCTTAAAAACTTCCAATCATGAAGCGCCCATAACTTCTGGTGGCAAGGTGTTCCGCTGGTGAATTGTCCTCACCGTCAGGAAGTTTCTTCTTAGTTCTAGGTTGCTTCTCTCCTTGATTAGTTTCCTACTATTGCTTCGTGTCCTGCCCTCAGGTGCTTTGGAGAAGAGGTCCCCATGATGTTGAAGCTGATCTGAGTGAGTTGACCTCCTCTTCTCTGGGGCAGCCCCTCAAATATTGGAAGACGGCTATCATGTCTCCCCTGGTCCTTCTTTTCATTAATCTACACATACCCAATTCTAGCAACCCTTCTTTATATGTTTTAGTTTTAGCCTCCGGTCTCAGAACCATCTCAACTGGAACCCTGCTAAGGGGTTACCACAAAGAAGAGGGAATCAAGCTATTCTCTAAAGTACCTGGAGAAGAAGCAATGGATGGAAACGGATCAAGGAGAGAAGCAACCTAGAACTTAAGGAGAAATTTCCTGACGGTGAGGACAATTACAGCCAGGGGAACAGCTTGCCACCAGAAGTTGAGAAGCAACCTAGAATTTAAGGAGAAATTTCCTGACAAGTGAGGACAATTAGCCTGTGGAACAGCTTGCCACTAGAAGTTGAGAAGCAACCTAGAACCCAAGGAGAAATTTCCGGACAGTGAGGACAATTACAGCCAGGGGAACAGCTTGCCACCAGAAGTTGAGAAGCAACCTAGAACCCAAGGAGAAATTTCCGGACAGTGAGGACAATTACAGCCAGGGGAACAGCTTGCCACCAGAAGTTGAGAAGCAACCTAGAACCCAAGGAGAAATTTCCAGACGGTGAAGACAATTACAGCCAGGGGAATAGCTTGCCACTAGAAGTTGAGAAGCAACCTAGAACCCAAGGAGAAATTTCCGGACGGTGAGGACAATTACAGCCAGTGGAACACCAGAAGTTGAGAAGCAACCCAGAACTTAAGGAGACATTTCCTGACAAGTGAGGACAATTACAGCCAGTGGAACAGCTTGCCACTAGAAGTTGAGAAGCAACCTAGAACCCAAGGAGAAATTTCCGGACGGTGAGGACAATTACAGCCAGTGGAACACCAGAAGTTGAGAAGCAACCCAGAACTTAAGGAGACATTTCCTGACAAGTGAGGACAATTACAGCCAGTGGAACAGCTTGCCACTAGAAGTTGAGAAGCAACCTAGAACCCAAGGAGAAATTTCCGGACTGTGAGGACAATTAGCCAGTGGAACAGCTTGCCACCAGAAGTTGAGAAGCAACCTAGAACCCAAGGAGAAATTTCCTGACAAGTGAGGACAATTACAGCGAGTGGAACAGCTTGCCACCAGAAGTTGAGAATGCTCCAACGCTGGAAGTTTTTGTTTTTTGTTTTTAAAGATGATTTTGGAAGGAGGAGGAGGAGGAGAAGAACCCACCCTGGGCGAACCTCTCAGGAGGAGGATTCTGGTTTTGGTGGCCTTAGGAGACCTCCGCCACAGAAGAAAAATGGAAGGGCGGAGATGGGGAGGGGGAAAACCTTTAACAATCACTCTTTGAGCTGACTCCTCCACTCCCAGCTTGCATGCCAAGGAAAAGCAGGGTGGGGAGAGGGCTCCAGTACAAATTTGCATGTCCCCCACCCTTCCCCTCGCTCTCTTTCTCTCTCTCTCTCTGTGTTTCTGAAATCCATGGAGTGGGCAACTCGTGCCTTCTTTCTCAACCTCTCCAGGGCCCTCTTTAATGGGAAAGAGGACCCCACCCAATTCCCCTCCCTCCAAAGCCCCAGGAGGCAGACAAGACCAAGCACATTCAGCCCTCCTCCTCCTCCTCCTCCTCTTCCCTCGGCTCACCTGCCCCTTCTTCCCAGAAGAGGCTTCCTTCCACCTTGCACAAAACAGGAGGCGAAGATCCCATGTTCCTCACCTCAGGTCCTCCCGGGACTTTGCACCACACCTTTCCTCTCTCTCTCTCTCTCTCTTTGGGTCTCGCCCCTCTCCAAAATAAATAAATAAATAAATATCTTTTTTTTTTTTTTACTTTAATTGCTCTCCAGGTACGTAAAAAGCTTAAGGTGTTTACCTGCTTTTTTTTTCAGGCAGAGAATTTATGGCTTGGTTTGATTTTTATTTTCTCCAAAAAAAAAAAAAAAAAAAAAGCCGCCACCGCTTAGCACCGTGATGGCCAACCTATGGCATGCGTGCTCAAAGGGGCACACGCGGCCTTGGCTGTTTGTCTTCCGGGTTTCTGGTGCGCATGCGCGCACGATGATCAGCTGTCCTTCACACACACGCGGGAATGCCGAACACCGGTGTGCGCATGCACGCCAGTCAGCTGATTATCGGGTGCACATTCACGCCAGACCCCAGAAATTTGGCTTTTCCAGAGCACGATCCCTTCGCGCGGGAGACAAGGCTGAAAACTGGGGTGCGCATGCACGCCAGTCAGCTGATTATCGGGTGCACATTCACGCCAGAACCCAGAAATTTGGCTTTTCCAGAGCACGATCCCTTCGCGCGTGAGACAAGGCTGAAAACTGGGGTGCGCATGCACGCCAGTCAGCTGATTGTCGAGTGTGCATGCGCACTAGAATCAGGAAGTTCAGCTTTTTTGGAGCACGATCCCTTCGCGCGTGCGGCAGTGGCGAAAACCGGTGTGCGCATGCACGCCAGTCAGCTGATTGTCGGGTGCACATTCACGCCAGAACCTGGAAGTTCGGCTTTTCCGGAGCGTGGCCCTGATGAACACTCGCGCACGCCCCGTTTCCGCTCGCCATCACTGACTTAGCATGTCGTCAATGTCAAGATCTCAGAGGGTTCAATGACCTGCCTGGATGGATGGGTGAAGGGGAGACATTTCAACTTCCTGACAGATACCCAAATAATTTTCTTGCTCTCTTGTAGGGTCGAAAGTTAAGCCCAGTAGGGTAAAATGGTTCTCCATCAGTCAGGAGATGGTTCGTAATTTCGCTCCTCGTTTAAAAACAAAATAAAAATGGGAATATCAGCCTTTTGTGAAAGCAGAGATCCAACGTGGACCTTAGAAAGCCCAGGAGACCTTTAACTGCTGGTGGCATCTACAGGCAGTCCTCGACTTAACAGCTGTGGCAAGAAAGGTTGTAAAAATGAGGCACAACTCACTTAAGAAATGTCTCACTTAGCGACAGAAACTTTGGGCTCAATTGTGGTCGTAAGTCGAGGACCAATTGTACTCACCATTATTTCAAAGGGGAGAAAACAAGAATTTGACTCAAGCATAAATGTTAGTTACTGGTTGATCCTGCAAAAATATTATCTTTGAACTCACTTTCCTGACATCTAGACAAAAATCACTTTTCGGAATTGCAAAAACTCCCCGCAGTGAAATTTTGCCCTGTCCAAAGAGAGACGCAAGATGTCTCAATCTTCTGTAACCCCAAGACACATAGATCTCCGATTGCTGGACCAGCTTTTTAGATTCCCCATAGTTTCTTCAATTTTCCTCTCCTCCTTCTCCTAAGTTTTTATAGTCCAAAAAAGAGAAAGGGAGAGAGTGAAAGAAAGAGAGCAAGAAAGAAAGAGGAGAAAGAAAAATGAAAAAAGAAGGAAAGAAAGAGGAAAAAGGAGGAAAGAAAGAACGGAGAAAGGAAGAAAGAGAGAGAGAGAAAAGGAGAAAAGAAGGAAGGAAGGAGGAGAAAGGAGTAAGAAAAAAGAGAAAGAGAGAAAGGAGGAAGGAAGGAAAGAAAGAAAGAAAGAAAGAAAGAAAGAAAGAAAGAAAGAAAGAAAGAAAGAAAGAAAGAAAGAAAAAGAGGAGAAAGGAGAAAAAGAAGGAAGGAAGGAAGAAAAGAAAGGAGAAAGGAAGAAAGGAGAAAGGAAGAAAGGAAGAGAGAGAAAGGAAGAGAGAGAGAGAAAAGGAGAAAGGAAGGAAGGAAGGAGAAAGGAGTAAGAAAAAAGAAAGAGAGAAAGGAGGAAGGAAGGAAGGAAGGAAGGAAGGAAGGAAGGAAGGAAGGAAAGAAGGAAAGAATCCACACTCTCATGATCAAACATTTCATTCCATCCTCCTGTAACTTCAAATTCACTTTTATTTCACACTGATCCTTGTATTAATCAATTCTTGATGGATTACAAGCCAGAAGGAAAAATTCCCAATTCCAACGAGGACCAGAAAAAGAGTTCCAACCAGCCATTCAAGCTAAGTAGCCCTCGGCATACAAACATTCATTTAGTGATCCTTTGAAGTTACAATGCCACTGGAAAAAAGTGACTTACGGTGGTTTTTCACACTTACAACCACCGTAGCATCCTCTCGGTCACACGATCAAAATCTTGGCAACTGCCTCGTATTTAAGACGGTTGCAGTGTCCCCCGGGATCACGTGATCCCCTTTTGCGACCTTCCAAAAAGCAAAATCCACGGGGAAGCCAGATTCACTTAACAATTGTGTTACTTATAGTGTTTCACTTTTAACAACTTGTGGCAAGAAAGGTCATAAAATGAGGCAAAACTCACTTAAACAGCTGTCTCGCTTAGCCGTGGAAATTTTGGGCCCCACTGTCGCAAGTCGAGGACACCCTTGAATTCTGCCGACAGCATGGACCAAGCAGAAACCGATTCCACAGAGGGCCCAAACCCGTAACTTAGCTTAATCGTGGCTTGCTGAATAAGCACCCAGCCTAAAAATGCTGAGCTCCTTCACAGGCTAAGTTCAAACCGAACCAACTAATTATGGCTTCTCTCAATGCACTTAAAACAATTTTCAGTTCGGCCTGCTTTTTAGAGAGTACACTTTATTTGAGGGCAAGGAATGAGAGTTGCACAGCTGTTATTCTTCGAGCAGAAAGTCCCAGATTCGGCATCTCCATCTGAGGTTTGGAAATCCCCAGATGAAAACCATCATCTCGGCCACTTCACAGTCATTTCAAACCAGTATGAGAGCTAAGCAAGCCCCCGCTTGGTGCATAATAAGACGGCCCCAGATGTTCTTCTGAAGTTCTCCACCGCAATAGCACCAGCATCCTTCCTTTCCTGTATTCTCTGGACCTCTCCAAAGTCATCATGCACCTCGCAATCCTGCTCCCCCATACGGTATATATATTTTCTCACTTTTGCCATAATCCTCAAACGTAAACCAACATACAGACAAACATACAACGCAGGGAGGCTGAAATCAATGTCCCCAAGGCCTTCCGGAAACATGACCATCATTGCACTAAACCTAGATTTTGACACAGGTGACCTGGGTATTTTATGGTCCCCGGGTCGCATCCTGCCCTTTTAGCTGTCCCAATCCGGGCTGCAGAAATCAATTGGAAATTAGAAATCAAAGAAAGAGAAGACTCGGATTATTATAAAGTGTGGAATAGGTTTTATACATGGTTGGAAAACAGAAATCAAATTAAGAAATAAGAACATAAAGTGAAATTTGATATTAACATACTGGATATGAATGTAAATAACGATCCTGGCTAACAAAACAGTTAATTATGAATATTTAAAAATAAAGAGAAGGAGCGGGAGGATAAAAGCTAAGAGTAAAAACAAAAGTCGATGCAGAAAGTTGTAAAATTGTATATATCTGTTGTTAGTATTGTATTTTAACGTCTGATGTGCGTGCGTTTTTGTTTTTGTCTCGATTTCTTTTGCTACTGTGTGTTTGGTTTTAAAATGTAAAATACTCAATAAAAATTATTTATAAAAAAAAAAGGAAATTAGAAATCAAATGTAAATAAATGTACATCGTGCACTGCTTCTACTTTAAAGGCAACTAATTTTTTTCCCCCAATTTATATATGTGTACGTGGGGGTACCTATGTATATTCACGGCCTTATTGGTTCGGCCTCCTCCCACAAGAGTTCCCGTTTCTTTGTCATCTGGGGAAAATTAATCGCCCACCTTTGCGATAAGAGAATTCTTGAAGCTGAGTTTTTCCTGGCACTTTCAGCCCTCTGGACCTTATACAGTAGTGGCCAAAATTTGGGAAAAATGTATTTTCTAAAAGTAGCTAATAAAACCACTTTTTTGGGGGGGGGAGTAGTACCATAAAATTATGTAACAATGGAAAGATAATTTAATCAAGAATGTAATGCAATAACATTTATGAAGGATTTGCTATTAGAATAGCAGTTACAGTATAAAGAAAAAAAGTGAAAAGCATAGAAAAAATGAGATATACAAAAATGATCACCCTAGAAAAAACGAGATATAAAAAAATGATCCCCATGTCAGTTAATATGTCATTGGGTAATCTTTAGCGTGAATGACGGCCTTACGACGTCTTCCCATGGAGTGAACCAAGTCTTTTAGTTCTGCAGCTGTTAGAATGTAAAACCAAGATTGAATGATGGCTTCTATTAACTGGGTTTTATTGCTGGGTCGCTTCTGACTGTCGGCTCCATAGATTTTCAATTGGGTTAAGAAGGTCTGGGCTATTCCCAGGCCATTCCAGCAGTGGAACAGGATTATCTTGAAACTCCAAAATAAAAAAATGGTGTTATTAGCCATCAAACCTCAAAAATGCACTTTTCCCAAAAGGTTTCCACAATTTTGGCCACTACTGTAAAAAAGCCCGTCCCTTTGAGGGAAAAGCATGATAAAAGACAAAGTCAGCAGGGCCAAAATTGATTCAATCCAATGTCCTTTCTCAGGGAGTAAAGAGAGATCAAGCTTTCGGGTTGCCTCAACTTACAACCGATTCACTTAGTGACCGTTCGAATTCCCAACGGTACTGGAAAAAGGGGCCGTTTCCTCCACTAAGGACAGTTGCAGCATCCCCATGGTCACGTGATCAAAATTCGGATGCTTGAAAACGGACTCATACTTATGACAGTTGCAGTTCCCCGAGGTCACGCAATCTCCTTTTGCGACCTTCTGACAAGCAAAGTCGACGGGGAAGCCAGATTCACCTTAAGGACCGTGGGACTAAGGTAACAAATGCAGTTATTCACCTTCACAACTGTGGCAAGGAAGGTCGTAAAATGGGGCAAACCTGACTGAATACCTATCCTGCTTAGCAACATAAATTTTGGACTCAGTTGTGGTCAAGGCACCTTCTGTGGTTTCTGAACTCCATGGCGCCGGTAAAACCTGGATTGGATTATAAACCATCATCCTCTCTAAGCAATTTTGCCACAGGCCTTTTCTCACCCCTCCCTCTTTCTCTTTTGTCTTTCACAACCCACAACAGGTCTCTGTTGTAGCCTTCCTCAGCAGTGTACTCTCCACATATGCTCTACACACCTGATAAAGTTCACAGATCATAGTCCACTTTGCGATAAAAACGGCTTTGTCTTTAAACAACACTTTCCTTTTCCTCCGGCAAATAACTTCCCTTTTTGCCCCTCCAAACTCTCCCCATAGCCATCACCCTTAGATAGAAAATGGCCAACGGGAGGCCGGATCTGAGGGCCGGATTCGAATCCCGTCCACAGCTTCACTTTTCTACTCCCCACGCCTAAAACCTCCTACCCAGCGAGGATCCCAGAAGAAAAATAAAAGTTATCCAAGGTTCCCGGGAAGGGGTTATTGTTGTTGTTGTTTTAAAGCACTTAAATTACTTCTTCGTTCCAAAATAAACCTGTTTCTGTCTCTCTCCTGCATGTTGGAAAACCCACTAAAGGTTGGGAAGAACTTTGGTTTGGAATCTCGGCTGCGTTTTTGCAGGGAAATAAATGCAAATAAAAAGCAGTCCTGGACTTACAACCATTCATTTAGTGACCTTTCAAAGTTACAACAGGCCTGAAAAAAAAATGACACGACAGCTATTTACACTTAGGGACCGTCGCAGCACCCTCGTTTTGTGATCACAATTCAGGCATGCTTGGCCACTGACACATATTTATGACGGGTGCGGTGTCCCCCGGGCTCATGTAATCATCGCCTTTTGTGACCTGCTGAAAAGCAAAATCGATGCCGGATTCACTTTACAACCGTGTCACTAACTGAACCCCTGCAATGGATTCACTCCACCCCTGGGGCAAGCAAGCTGGGACAAAACTCACAGCGGCCTCAACTTAGCCATGGAAAAATTTGAGGCTCCGTTGTGGTCATAAGTCGAGGACTACCTTTACAGCGTGGTAGCTTTTTGCAATTCTGACCCCTATGGTGATCAGGGCAGATCATAGAGCCGGACTACCAAAAAAATAAACCCTGGTGCCAGTCCCACCAGACTGCAGCAAGGTTTCGTCCCACCCTGCAGGGGTGTCGTGACGAGGGTGGCAGTGGAGGTCTCCCTCTTGAGCCGGCCTGGGCCTCTTTCAAGGGCTGGAAAAGAACGCCCGAAGCCTGCAGGACTCCACGCCAGGCATTTCCTGGTTGGCCACCTGACTGCTTACCTGTCCTGCAGGTGCCTGCAACCTGCGTCATCTCAACGGGCTAAGCCTCGTCCAGCCAAGGGGAAGAGACAGGCCAGGCTTCTGGGGACCAAATGGGGGTCCTCCATGGGCGGTGGGCCTGGCAAGTCTCTCCCCCCCCTCACAGGCCTCCCCTCCCCCTTGCCTTTCTACCCCTAAAAAGTTTGAACCCCAATTTTGGGAGTCTTTGGATGACTATTATCCCCACTTGGGGTGCTCAGGAAACTCTCAGTTTTCTGTCTTTCACCGCTACCCCAAGCGGAGGACGACCCAGCCGGCTTCCCCTGCCCTTGGAGGTCCTGAAAATAAAGTCTGGGGTCCCCCTTGAGCCTCGGCGCGGGCCTGGCGCTAGGCCTCGCATCCCCGGCCTCGCCTAGCCGGCGCGTCCGGGGACCCCACCTCTCCCTCCGGGGAAGGGGTTGACGTGGGTCGCGCTCGAGCGCCTTCCCTTCCCCATCTCCCTCCTTCTCACCCCCCACGGCCGCCATTGGCCCAAGCGGAGGCCAGAGGGAGAAGGGGAAAAAAAAAAAAAAAAAAAAGACGCAGGCGCGCTCGCCATTGGCCGGCGGAGGCGCCTGTCAACACGCCTCCCCGCGGCAGGGCCGCTCGCGGGGCATCTCGGGAGAGGTAGTCGCCGGCCTGCTTTGCACCTGCAGGCCTAAGAGGCCGGGAAGACTACAAGTCCCAAGCAGCCCTTTCTCCTCTCTCTCTCTCCCCTTCTCTCTCTCCCCCAGGGCTTTGCAAGCCCCCTCCCTTAAAAAAAAAAAATACATATCCTGCCCCCCCATCCCACCCCAAGCCAGTACAACGTAGGCAACGCAAGCAGGGAATTATTACTTTGCAAGGGGTCAAAAAAAAAAAAAAAAGAGAGAGAGAGAGAGAGAGCAAGGCCAGGCGAGGAGGGGGCGGAAAGTTCTGCCCCGCTTCCCTTCCCTGCCCTGCCCTGCCCGCCTCCCTCCCCCGCGCGATTGCAAACCCCGCGCGCTCCCCCCCTTCGCCAAAAGGGGGCAATCCGGGACACCCAAACTCCCCTCCGATCTTCTTCTTCTCCCCCCCCACGCCAGCTTTCTCCTTTTGCATCGATCACTTTCCCTTTTTAATTTTCTTTCTTTTTTTTTTTTTTTTTGCAAGCCGCCTGCTTT